>NC_088237.1:0-300000 GCF_036934945.1 Oncorhynchus masou masou
GTGCTTGATTAAGTGTGTTGAGGTGTAGGTTCAAATCACACCATTGAGGTTGCCCTTGGTGAAGCTATTCTTCAATACCTGAATCTTATTAGTCGCTCTAGGATTGCGCAGGGATTCTATATTCATGTGGGGCCATGTAAGAGAGGAAATCACAAATGTTTTGTGAAGATGTTGGTGTTATAATCCACACATGCAGTTCATCGCCTTCACCACTCAGATACCAAGTCCTGTGCTCTCGCTGTTGCAGTCAGCAATTTTTCCAGTGTTTATTAAAGTCAAAATCTTCCAGTGCCAAAATAAAGCACAGAATTTTAATTGTTACACAATGAGATTCTAACCCATGCATGCAGAGTACAATGGATTAGCAGTCCATCGACGAAACCACTCAGCCACCTCATTCTGTAATTTGAATGTGGCAAATGACCTTAAAAAACTGTAGTTGCTGTATGTAAACCCTTGATTGAAATAAATGAAAATTAGGCAGAGCAATGGCAGGGCCATGTGTTGATCCCATCGAGACATTTAACAAACGTTTTGTCAGGCCGAGTGTTCTCAAGTGCTTGATTAAGTGTGTTGAGGTGTCGGTTCAAATCCCACCATTGAGGTTGCCCTTGGTGAAGCTATTCTTCAATACCTGAATCTTATTAGTCGCTCTAGGATTGCGCAGGGATTCTATATCCATGTGGGGCCATGTAAGAGAGGAAATCACACATTTTTGTGAAGAGGTTGGTGTTATAATCCACACATGCAGTTCATCGCCTTCACCACTCAGATACCAAGTCCTGTGCTCTCGCTGTGGCAGTCAGCAATTTTACCAGTGTTTGTGAAAGTCAAAATCTTCCAGTGCCAAAATAAAGCAGAGAATTTTAATTGTTACACAATGAGATTCTAACCCATGCATGCAGAGTACAATGGATTAGCAGTCCATCGCCTAAAACACTCGGCCACCTCATCCTGTAATTTAAATATGGCAAATGACCTTAAAAAGCTGTAGTTGCTGTATGTAAGCCCTTGATTGAAATCAATGAAAATTAGGCAGAGCAATGGCAGGGCCATGTGTCGATCCCATCGAGACATTTAACAAATGTTTTTGTCAGGCCGAGTGGTCTCAAGTGCTTGATTAAGTGTGTTGAGCTGTAGGTTCAAATCACACCATTGCGGTTACCCTTGGTGAAGCTATTCTTCAATAACTGAATCTTATTCGTCGCTCTAGGATTGCAAGCAGGGGATTCTATATTCATGTGGGGCCATGTAAGAGAGGAAATCACACATTGTTGTGAAGTGGTTGGTGTTATAATCCAGGACATGCAGTTCATCGCCTTCACCACTCAGATACCAAGTCCTGTGCTCTCGCTGTGGCAGTCAGCAATTTTACCAGTGTTTGTGAATGTCAAAATCTTCCAGTGCCAAAATAAAGCACAGAATTTTAATTGTTACACGATGAGAATGTGATGCGAACCCATGCATGCAGAGCACAATGGATTAGCAGTCCATCGCCTTAACCACACGGCCACCTCATCCTGTTATATGCATGCGGCAAATGATTTTAAAAAACTGTTGTTGCTGTATGTTAACCCCAGATTGAAATCAATGAAAATTAGGCAGAGCAATGGCAGGGCCATGTGTCGATCCCATCGAGACATTTAACAAATGTTTTGTCAGGTCGAGTGTTCTCAAGTGCTTGATTAAGTGTGTTGAGGTGTCGGTTCAAATCCCACCATTGAGGTTGCCCTTGGTGAAGCTATTCTTCAATACCTGTATCTTATTAGTCGCTCTAGGATTGCGCAGGGATTCTATATTCATGTGGGGCCATGTAAGAGAGGAAATCACAAATGTTTCGTGAAGAGTTTGGTGTTATAATCCACACATGCAGTTCATCGCCTTCACCACTCAGATACCAAGTCCTGTGCTCTCGCTGTGGCAGTCAGCAATTTTACCAGTGTTTGTCAAAGTCAAAATCTTCCAGTGCCAAAATAAAGCAGAGAATTTTAATTGTTACACAATGAGATTCTAACCCATGCATGCAGAGTACAATGGATTAGCAGTCCATCGCCTAAAACACTCGGCCACCTCATCCTGTAATTTGAATGTGGCAAATGACCTTAAAAAGCTGTAGTTGCTGTATGTAAGCCCTTGATTGAAATCAATGAAAATTAGGCAGAGCAATGGCAGGGCCATGTGTCGATCCCATCGAGACATTTAACAAATGTTTTGTCAGGCCGAGTGGTCTCAAGTGCTTGATTAAGTGTGTTGAGCTGTCGGTTCAAATCACACCATTGCGGTTACCCTTGGTGAAGCTATTCTTCAATAACTGAATCTTATTCGTCGCTCTAGGATTGCGCAGGGATTCTATATTCATGTGGGGCCATGTAAGAGAGGAAATCACACATTTTTGTGAAGAGGTTGGTGTTATAATCCACACATGCAGTTCATCGCCTTCACCACTCAGATACCAAGTCCTGTGCTCTCGCTGTGGCAGTCAGCAATTTTACCAGTGTTTGTGAAAGTCAAAATCTTCCAGTGCCAAAATAAAGCACAGAATTTTAATTGTTACACGATGAGAATGCGATGCGAACCCATGCATGCAGAGCACAATGGATTAGCAGTCCATTGCCTTAACCACACGGCCACCTCATCCTGTTATATGCATGTGGCAAATGACCTTAAAAAACTGTAGTTGCTGTATGTAAACCCTTGATTGAAATCAATGAAAATTAGGCAGAGCAATGGCAAGGCCATGTGTCGATCCCATCGAGACATTTAACAAATGTTTTGTCAGGCCGAGTGTTCTCAAGTGCTTGATTAAGTGTGTTGAGGTGTCGGTTCAAATCCCACCATTGAGGTTGCCCTTGGTGAAGCTATTCTTCAATACCTGAATCTTATTAGTCGCTCTAGGATTGCGCAGGGATTCTATATTCATGTGGGGCCATGTAAGAGAGGAAATCACAAATGTTTTGTGAAGAGGTTGGTGTTATAATCCACACATGCAGTTCATCGCCTTCACCACTCAGATACCAAGTCCTGTGCTCTCGCTGTGGCAGTCAGCAATTTTACCAGTGTTTGTGAAAGTCAAAATCTTCCAGTGCCAAAATAAAGCACAGAATTTTAATTGTTACACAATGAGATTCTAACCCATGCATGCAGAGTACAATGGATTAGCAGTCCATCGCCTAAAACACTCGGCCACCTCATCCTGTAATTTGAATGTGGCAAATGACCTTAAAAAACTGTAGTTGCTGTATGTAAACCCTTGATTGAAATCAATGAAAATTAGGCAGAGCAATGGCAGGGCCATGTGTTGATCCCATCGAGACATTTAACAAATGTTTTGTCAGGCCGAGTGGTCTCAAGTGCTTGATTAAGTGTGTTGAGCTGTAGGTTCAAATCACACCATTGCGGTTACCCTTGGTGAAGCTATTCTTCAATAACTGAATCTTATTCGTCGCTCTAGGATTGCGCAGGGATTCTATATTCATGTGGGGCCATGTAAGAGAGGAAATCACACATTGTTGTGAAGTGGTTGGTGTTATAATCCACACATGCAGTTCATCGCCTTCACCACTCAGATACCAAGTCCTGTGCTCTCGCTGTGGCAGTCAGCAATTTTACCAGTGTTTGTGAATGTCAAAATCTTCCAGTGCCAAAATAAAGCACAGAATTTTAATTGTTACACGATGAGATTCTAACCCATGCATGCAGAGTACAATGGATTAGCAGTCCATTGCCTTAACCACTCGGCCACCTCATCCTGTAATTTGAATGTGGCAAATGACCTTAAAAAACTGTAGTTGCTGTATGTAAACCCTTGATTGAAATCAATGAAAATTAGGCAGAGCAATGGCAGGGCCATGTGTTGATCCCATCGAGACATTTAACAAATGTTTTGTCAGGCCGAGTGTTCTCAAGTGCTTGATTAAGTGTGTTGAGGTGTCGGTTCAAATCCCACCATTGAGGTTGCCCTTGGTGAAGCTATTCTTCAATACCTGAATCTTATTAGTCGCTCTAGGATTGCGCAGGGATTCTATATTCATGTGGGGCCATGTAAGAGAGGAAATCACAAATGTTTCGTGAAGATGTTGGTGTTATAATCCACACATGCAGTTCATCGCCTTCACCACTCAGATACCAAGTCCTGTGCTCTCGCTGTGGCAGTCAGCAATTTTACCAGTGTTTGTGAAAGTCAAAATCTTCCAGTGCCAAAATAAAGCAGAGAATTTTAATTGTTACACAATGAGATTCTAACCCATGCATGCAGAGTACAATGGATTAGCAGTCCATCGCCTAAAACACTCGGCCACCTCATCCTGTAATTTGAATGTGGCAAATGACCTTAAAAAGCTGTAGTTGCTGTATGTAAACCCTTGATTGAAATCAATGAAAATTAGGCAGAGCAATGGCAGGGCCATGTGTCGATCCCATCGAGACATTTAACAAATGTTTTTGTCTCGCAAGTGGTCTCAAGTGCTTGATTAAGTGTGTTGAGCTGTAGGTTCAAATCACACCATTGCGGTTACCCTTGGTGAAGCTATTCTTCAATAACTGAATCTTATTCGTCGCTCTAGGATTGCGCAGGGATTCTATATTCATGTGGGGCCATGTAAGAGAGGAAATCACACATTGTTGTGAAGTGGTTGGTGTTATAATCCACACATGCAGTTCATCGCCTTCACCACTCAGATACCAAGTCCTGTGCTCTCGCTGTGGCAGTCAGCAATTTTACCAGTGTTTGTGAATGTCAAAATCTTCCAGTGCCAAAATAAAGCACAGAATTTTAATTGTTACACAATGAGATTCTAACCCATGCATGCAGAGTACAATGGATTAGCAGTCCATCGACGAAACCACTCAGCCACCTCATCCTGTAATTTGAATGTGGCAAATGACCTTAAAAAACTGTAGTTGCTGTATGTAAACCCTTGATTGAAATCAATGAAAATTAGGCAGAGCAATGGCAAGGCCATGTGTTGATCCCATCGAGACATTTAACAAATGTTTTGTCAGGCCGAGTGTTCTCAAGTGCTTGATTAAGTGTGTTGAGGTGTCGGTTCAAATCCCACCATTGAGGTTGCCCTTGGTGAAGCTATTCTTCAATACCTGAATCTTATTAGTCGCTCTAGGATTGCGCAGGGATTCTATATTCATGTGGGGCCATGTAAGAGAGGAAATCACAAATGTTTTGTGAAGAGGTTGGTGTTATAATCCACACATGCAGTTCATCGCCTTCACCACTCAGATACCAAGTCCTGTGCTCTCGCTGTGGCAGTCAGCAATTTTACCAGTGTTTGTGAAAGTCAAAATCTTCCAGTGCCAAAATAAAGCAGAGAATTTTAATTGTTACACAATGAGATTCTAACCCATGCATGCAGAGTACAATGGATTAGCAGTCCATCGCCTAAAACACTCGGCCACCTCATCCTGTAATTTGAATGTGGCAAATGACCTTAAAAAACTGTAGTTGCTGTATGTAAACCCTTGATTGAAATCAATGAAAATTAGGCAGAGCAATGGCAGGGCCATGTGTCGATCCCATCGAGACATTTAACAAATGTTTTGTCAGGCCGAGTGGTCTCAAGTGCTTGATTAAGTGTGTTGAGGTGTAGGTTCAAATCACACCATTGCGGTTACCCTTGGTGAAGCTATTCTTCAATAACTGAATCTTATTCGTCGCTCTAGGATTGCGCAGGGATTCTATATTCATGTGGGGCCATGTAAGAGGGAAATCACACATTTTTGTGAAGAGGTTGGTGTTATAATCCACACATGCAGTTCATCGCCTTCACCACTCAGATACCAAGTCCTGTGCTCTCGCTGTGGCAGTCAGCAATTTTACCAGTGTTTGTGAAAGTCAAAATCTTCCAGTGCCAAAATAAAGCACAGAATTTTAATTGTTACACAATGAGGATGGGATTAACCCATGCATGCAGAGTACAATGGATTAGCAGTCCATCGCCTTAACCACTCGGCCACCTCATCCTGTTATATGCATGTGGCAAATGACCTTAAAAACTGTTGTTGCTGTATGTTAACCCCAGATTGAAATCAATGAAAGTTAGGCAGAGCAATGGCAGGGCCATGTGTCGATCCCATCGAGACATTTAACAAATGTTTTGTCAGGCCGAGTGTTCTCAAGTGCTTGATTAAGTGTGTTGAGGTGTCGGTTCAAATCCCACCATTGAGGTTGCCCTTGGTGAAGCTATTCTTCAATACCTGAATCTTATTAGTCGCTCTAGGATTGCGCAGGGATTCTATATTCATGTGGGGCCATGTAAGAGAGGAAATCACAAATGTTTTGTGAAGAGGTTGGTGTTATAATCCACACATGCAGTTCATCGCCTTCACCACTCAGATACCAAGTCCTGTGCTCTCGCTGTGGCAGTCAGCAATTTTACCAGTGTTTGTGAAAGTCAAAATCTTCCAGTGCCAAAATAAAGCAGAGAATTTTAATTGTTACACAATGAGATTCTAACCCATGCATGCAGAGTACAATGGATTAGCAGTCCATCGCCTAAAACACTCGGCCACCTCATCCTGTAATTTGAATGTGGCAAATGACCTTAAAAAACTGTAGTTGCTGTATGTAAACCCTTGATTGAAATCAATGAAAATTAGGCAGAGCAATGGCAGGGCCATGTGTCGATCCCATCGAGACATTTAACAAATGTTTTGTCAGGCCGAGTGGTCTCAAGTGCTTGATTAAGTGTGTTGAGGTGTCGGTTCAAATCCCACCATTGAGGTTGCCCTTGGTGAAGCTATTCTTCAATACCTGAATCTTATTAGTCGCTCTAGGATTGCGCAGGGATTCTATATTCATGTGGGGCCATGTAAGAGAGGAAATCACAAATGTTTTGTGAAGAGGTTGGTGTTATAATCCACACATGCAGTTCATCGCCTTCACCACTCAGATACCAAGTCCTGTGCTCTCGCTGTGGCAGTCAGCAATTTTACCAGTGTTTGTGAAAGTCAAAATCTTCCAGTGCCAAAATAAAGCAGAGAATTTTAATTGTTACACAATGAGATTCTAACCCATGCATGCAGAGTACAATGGATTAGCAGTCCATCGCCTAAAACACTCGGCCACCTCATCCTGTAATTTGAATGTGGCAAATGACCTTAAAAAACTGTAGTTGCTGTATGTAAACCCTTGATTGAAATCAATGAAAATTAGGCAGAGCAATGGCAGGGCCATGTGTCGATCCCATCGAGACATTTAACAAATGTTTTGTCAGGCCGAGTGGTCTCAAGTGCTTGATTAAGTGTGTTGAGGTGTAGGTTCAAATCACACCATTGCGGTTACCCTTGGTGAAGCTATTCTTCAATAACTGAATCTTATTCGTCGCTCTAGGATTGCGCAGGGATTCTATATTCATGTGGGGCCATGTAAGAGAGGAAATCACACATTTTTGTGAAGAGGTTGGTGTTATAATCCACACATGCAGTTCATCGCCTTCACCACTCAGATACCAAGTCCTGTGCTCTCGCTGTGGCAGTCAGCAATTTTACCAGTGTTTGTGAAAGTCAAAATCTTCCAGTGCCAAAATAAAGCACAGAATTTTAATTGTTACACGATGAGGATGGGATTCGAACCCATGCATGCAGAGCACAATGGATTAGCAGTCCATCGCCTTAACCACTCGGCCACCTCATCCTGTTATATGCATGCGGCAAATGACCTTAAAAAACTGTTGTTGCTGTATGTTAACCCCAGATTGAAATCAATGAAAGTTAGGCAGAGCAATGGCAGGGCCATGTGTCGATCCCATCGAGACATTTAACAAATGTTTTGTCAGGCCGAGTGTTCTCAAGTGCTTGATTAAGTGTGTTGAGGTGTCGGTTCAAATCCCACCATTGAGGTTGCCCTTGGTGAAGCTATTCTTCAATACCTGAATCTTATTAGTCGCTCTAGGATTGCGCAGGGATTCTATATTCATGTGGGGCCATGTAAGAGAGGAAATCACAAATGTTTTGTGAAGAGGTTGGTGTTATAATCCACACATGCAGTTCATCGCCTTCACCACTCAGATACCAAGTCCTGTGCTCTCGCTGTGGCAGTCAGCAATTTTACCAGTGTTTGTGAAAGTCAAAATCTTCCAGTGCCAAAATAAAGCAGAGAATTTTAATTGTTACACAATGAGATTCTAACCCATGCATGCAGAGTACAATGGATTAGCAGTCCATCGCCTAAAACACTCGGCCACCTCATCCTGTAATTTGAATGTGGCAAATGACCTTAAAAAACTGTAGTTGCTGTATGTAAACCCTTGATTGAAATCAATGAAAATTAGGCAGAGCAATGGCAGGGCCATGTGTCGATCCCATCGAGACATTTAACAAATGTTTTGTCAGGCCGAGTGTTCTCAAGTGCTTGATTAAGTGTGTTGAGGTGTCGGTTCAAATCCCACCATTGAGGTTGCCCTTGGTGAAGCTATTCTTCAATACCTGAATCTTATTAGTCGCTCTAGGATTGCGCAGGGATTCTATATTCATGTGGGGCCATGTAAGAGAGGAAATCACAAATGTTTTGTGAAGAGGTTGGTGTTATAATCCACACATGCAGTTCATCGCATTCACCACTCAGATACCAAGTCCTGTGCTCTCGCTGTGGCAGTCAGCAATTTTACCAGTGTTTGTGAAAGTCAAAATCTTCCAGTGCCAAAATAAAGCAGAGAATTTTAATTGTTACACAATGAGATTCTAACCCATGCATGCAGAGTACAATGGATTAGCAGTCCATCGCCTAAAACACTCGGCCACCTCATCCTGTAATTTGAATGTGGCAAATGACCTTAAAAAACTGTAGTTGCTGTATGTAAACCCTTGATTGAAATCAATGAAAATTAGGCAGAGCAATGGCAGGGCCATGTGTCGATCCCATCGAGACATTTAACAAATGTTTTGTCAGGCCGAGTGTTCTCAAGTGCTTGATTAAGTGTGTTGAGGTGTCGGTTCAAATCCCACCATTGAGGTTGCCCTTGGTGAAGCTATTCTTCAATACCTGAATCTTATTAGTCGCTCTAGGATTGCGCAGGGATTCTATATTCATGTGGGGCCATGTAAGAGAGGAAATCACACATTTTTGTGAAGAGGTTGGTGTTATAATCCACACATGCAGTTCATCGCCTTCACCACTCAGATACCAAGTCCTGTGCTCTCGCTGTGGCAGTCAGCAATTTTACCAGTGTTTGTGAAAGTCAAAATCTTCCAGTGCCAAAATAAAGCACAGAATTTTAATTGTTACACGATGAGGATGGGATTCGAACCCATGCATGCAGAGCACAATGGATTAGCAGTCCATCGCCTTAACCACTCGGCCACCTCATCCTGTTATATGCATGCGGCAAATGACCTTAAAAAACTGTTGTTGCTGTATGTTAACCCCAGATTGAAATCAATGAAAGTTAGGCAGAGCAATGGCAGGGCCATGTGTCGATCCCATCGAGACATTTAACAAATGTTTTGTCAGGCCGAGTGTTCTCAAGTGCTTGATTAAGTGTGTTGAGGTGTCGGTTCAAATCCCACCATTGAGGTTGCCCTTGGTGAAGCTATTCTTCAATACCTGAATCTTATTAGTCGCTCTAGGATTGCGCAGGGATTCTATATTCATGTGGGGCCATGTAAGAGAGGAAATCACAAATGTTTTGTGAAGAGGTTGGTGTTATAATCCACACATGCAGTTCATCGCCTTCACCACTCAGATACCAAGTCCTGTGCTCTCGCTGTGGCAGTCAGCAATTTTACCAGTGTTTGTGAAAGTCAAAATCTTCCAGTGCCAAAATAAAGCAGAGAATTTTAATTGTTACACAATGAGATTCTAACCCATGCATGCAGAGTACAATGGATTAGCAGTCCATCGCCTAAAACACTCGGCCACCTCATCCTGTAATTTGAATGTGGCAAATGACCTTAAAAAACTGTAGTTGCTGTATGTAAACCCTTGATTGAAATCAATGAAAATTAGGCAGAGCAATGGCAGGGCCATGTGTCGATCCCATCGAGACATTTAACAAATGTTTTGTCAGGCCGAGTGGTCTCAAGTGCTTGATTAAGTGTGTTGAGGTGTCGGTTCAAATCCCACCATTGAGGTTGCCCTTGGTGAAGCTATTCTTCAATACCTGAATCTTATTAGTCGCTCTAGGATTGCGCAGGGATTCTATATTCATGTGGGGCCATGTAAGAGAGGAAATCACAAATGTTTTGTGAAGAGGTTGGTGTTATAATCCACACATGCAGTTCATCGCATTCACCACTCAGATACCAAGTCCTGTGCTCTCGCTGTGGCAGTCAGCAATTTTACCAGTGTTTGTGAAAGTCAAAATCTTCCAGTGCCAAAATAAAGCAGAGAATTTTAATTGTTACACAATGAGATTCTAACCCATGCATGCAGAGTACAATGGATTAGCAGTCCATCGCCTAAAACACTCGGCCACCTCATCCTGTAATTTGAATGTGGCAAATGACCTTAAAAAACTGTAGTTGCTGTATGTAAACCCTTGATTGAAATCAATGAAAATTAGGCAGAGCAATGGCAGGGCCATGTGTCGATCCCATCGAGACATTTAACAAATGTTTTGTCAGGCCGAGTGGTCTCAAGTGCTTGATTAAGTGTGTTGAGGTGTCGGTTCAAATCCCACCATTGAGGTTGCCCTTGGTGAAGCTATTCTTCAATACCTGAATCTTATTAGTCGCTCTAGGATTGCGCAGGGATTCTATATTCATGTGGGGCCATGTAAGAGAGAAATCACAAATGTTTTGTGAAGAGGTTGGTGTTATAATCCACACATGCAGTTCATCGCATTCACCACTCAGATACCAAGTCCTGTGCTCTCGCTGTGGCAGTCAGCAATTTTACCAGTGTTTGTGAAAGTCAAAATCTTCCAGTGCCAAAATAAAGCAGAGAATTTTAATTGTTACACAATGAGATTCTAACCCATGCATGCAGAGTACAATGGATTAGCAGTCCATCGCCTAAAACACTCGGCCACCTCATCCTGTAATTTGAATGTGGCAAATGACCTTAAAAAACTGTAGTTGCTGTATGTTAACCCCAGATTGAAATCAATGAAAATTAGGCAGAGCAATGGCAGGGCCATGTGTCGATCCCATCGAGACATTTAACAAATGTTTTGTCAGGCCGAGTGTTCTCAAGTGCTTGATTAAGTGTGTTGAGGTGTCGGTTCAAATCCCACCATTGAGGTTGCCCTTGGTGAAGCTATTCTTCAATACCTGAATCTTATTAGTCGCTCTAGGATTGCGCAGGGATTCTATATTCATGTGGGGCCATGTAAGAGAGGAAATCACAAATGTTTTGTGAAGAGGTTGGTGTTATAATCCACACATGCAGTTCATCGCATTCACCACTCCAGATACCAAGTCCTGTGCTCTCGCTGTGGCAGTCAGCAATTTTACCAGTGTTTGTGAAAGTCAAAATCTTCCAGTGCCAAAATAAAGCAGAGAATTTTAATTGTTACACAATGAGATTCTAACCCATGCATGCAGAGTACAATGGATTAGCAGTCCATCGCCTAAAACACTCGGCCACCTCATCCTGTAATTTGAATGTGGCAAATGACCTTAAAAAACTGTTGTTGCTGTATGTTAACCCCAGATTGAAATCAATGAAAGTTAGGCAGAGCAATGGCAGGGCCATGTGTCTAAGATCCCATCGAGACATTTAACAAATGTTTTGTCAGGCCGAGTGTTCTCAAGTGCTTGATTAAGTGTGTTGAGGTGTCGGTTCAAATCCAACCATTGAGGTTGCCCTTGGTGAAGCTATTCTTCAATACCTGAATCTTATTAGTCGCTCTAGGATTGCGCAGGGATTCTATATTCATGTGGGGCCATGTAAGAGAGGAAATCACAAATGTTTTGTGAAGAGGTTGGTGTTATAATCCACACATGCAGTTCATCGCCTTCACCACTCAGATACCAAGTCCTGTGCTCTCGCTGTGGCATTCAGCAATTTTACCAGTGTTTGTGAAAGTCAAAATCTTCCAGTGCCAAAATAAAGCAGAGAATTTTAATTGTTACACAATGAGATTCTAACCCATGCATGCAGAGTACAATGGATTAGCAGTCCATCGCCTAAAACACTCGGCCACCTCATCCTGTAATTTGAATGTGGCAAATGACCTTAAAAAACTGTAGTTGCTGTATGTAAACCCTTGATTGAAATCAATGAAAATTAGGCAGAGCAATGGCAGGGCCATGTGTCGATCCCATCGAGACATTTAACAAATGTTTTGTCAGGCCGAGTGGTCTCAAGTGCTTGATTAAGTGTGTTGAGGTGTCGGTTCAAATCCACCATTGAGGTTGCCCTTGGTGAAGCTATTCTTCAATACCTGAATCTTATTAGTCGCTCTAGGATTGCGCAGGGATTCTATATTCATGTGGGGCCATGTAAGAGAGGAAATCACACATTTTTGTGAAGAGGTTGGTGTTATAATCCACACATGCAGTTCATCGCCTTCACCACTCAGATACCAAGTCCTGTGCTCTCGCTGTGGCAGTCAGCAATTTTACCAGTGTTTGTGAAAGTCAAAATCTTCCAGTGCCAAAATAAAGCAGAGAATTTTAATTGTTACACAATGAGATTCTAACCCATGCATGCAGAGTACAATGGATTAGCAGTCCATCGCCTAAAACACTCGGCCACCTCATCCTGTAATTTGAATGTGGCAAATGACCTTAAAAAACTGTTGTTGCTGTATGTAAACCCTTGATTGAAATCAATGAAAATTAGGCAGAGCAATGGCAGGGCCATGTGTCGATCCCATCGAGACATTTAACAAATGTTTTGTCAGGTCGAGTGTTCTCAAGTGCTTGATTAAGTGTGTTGAGGTGTCGGTTCAAATCCCACCATTGAGGTTGCCCTTGGTGAAGCTATTCTTCAATACCTGTATCTTATTAGTCGCTCTAGGATTGCGCAGGGATTCTATATTCATGTGGGGCCATGTAAGAGAGGAAATCACAAATGTTTTGTGAAGAGGTTGGTGTTATAATCCACACATGCAGTTCATCGCCTTCACCACTCAGATACCAAGTCCTGTGCTCTCGCTGTGGCAGTCAGCAATTTTACCAGTGTTTGTGAAAGTCAAAATCTTCCAGTGCCAAAATAAAGCAGAGAATTTTAATTGTTACACAATGAGATTCTAACCCATGCATGCAGAGTACAATGGATTAGCAGTCCATCGCCTAAAACACTCGGCCACCTCATCCTGTAATTTGAATGTGGCAAATGACCTTAAAAAACTGTAGTTGCTGTATGTAAACCCTTGATTGAAATCAATGAAAATTAGGCAGAGCAATGGCAGGGCCATGTGTCGATCCCATCGAGACATTTAACAAATGTTTTGTCAGGCCGAGTGGTCTCAAGTGCTTGATTAAGTGTGTTGAGGTGTAGGTTCAAATCACACCATTGCGGTTGCCCTTGGTGAAGCTATTCTTCAATAACTGAATCTTATTCGTCGCTCTAGGATTGCGCAGGGATTCTATATTCATGTGGGGCCATGTAAGAGAGGAAATCACACATTTTTGTGAAGAGGTTGGTGTTATAATCCACACATGCAGTTCATCGCCTTCACCACTCAGATACCAAGTCCTGTGCTCTCGCTGTGGCAGTCAGCAATTTTACCAGTGTTTGTGAAAGTCAAAATCTTCCAGTGCCAAATTAAAGCACAGAATTTTAATTGTTACACGATGAGGATGGGATTCGAACCCATGCATGCAGAGCACAATGGATTAGCAGTCCATCGCCTTAACCACTCGGCCACCTCATCCTGTAATTTGAATGTGGCAAATGACCTTAAAAAACTGTAGTTGCTGTATGTAAACCCTTGATTGAAATCAATGAAAATTAGGCAGAGCAATGGCAGGGCCATGTGTCGATCCCATCGAGACATTTAACAAATATTTTGTTTACTCGAGTGTTCTCAAGTGCTTGATTAAGTGTGTTGAGGTGTCGGTTCAAATCCCACCATTGAGGTTGCCCTTGGTGAAGCTATTCTTCAATACCTGTATCTTATTAGTCGCTCTAGGATTGCGCAGGGATTCTATATTCATGTGGGGCCATGTAAGAGAGGAAATCACAAATGTTTTGTGAAGAGGTTGGTGTTATAATCCACACATGCAGTTCATCGCCTTCACCACTCAGATACCAAGTCCTGTGCTCTCGCTGTGGCAGTCAGCAATTTTACCAGTGTTTGTGAAAGTCAAAATCTTCCAGTGCCAAAATAAAGCAGAGAATTTTAATTGTTACACAATGAGATTCTAACCCATGCATGCAGAGTACAATGGATTAGCAGTCCATCGCCTAAAACACTCGGCCACCTCATCCTGTAATTTGAATGTGGCAAATGACCTTAAAAAACTGTAGTTGCTGTATGTAAACCCTTGATTGAAATCAATGAAAATTAGGCAGAGCAATGGCAGGGCCATGTGTCGATCCCATCGAGACATTTAACAAATGTTTTGTCAGGCCGAGTGGTCTCAAGTGCTTGATTAAGTGTGTTGAGGTGTAGGTTCAAATCACACCATTGCGGTTAACCTTGGTGAAGCTATTCTTCAATAACTGAATCTTATTCTTCGCTCTAGGATTGCACAGGGATTCTATATTCATTTGGGGCCATGTAAGAGAGGAAATCACACATTTTTGTGAAGAGGTTGGTGTTATAATCCACACATGCAGTTCATCGCCTTCACCACTCAGATACCAAGTCCTGTGCTCTCGCTGTGGCAGTCAGCAATTTTACCAGTGTTTGTGAAAGTCAAAATCTTCCAGTGCCAAAATAAAGCACAGAATTTAATTGTTACACGATGAGGATGGGATTCGAACCCATGCATGCAGAGCACAATGGATTAGCAGTCCATCGCCTTAACCACTCGGCCACCTCATCCTGTTATATGCATGCGGCAAATGACCTTAAAAACTGTTGTTGCTGTATGTTAACCCCAGATTGAAATCAATGAAAGTTAGGCAGAGCAATGGCAGGGCCATGTGTCGATCCCATCGAGACATTTAACAAATGTTTTGTCAGGCCGAGTGTTCTCAAGTGCTTGATTAAGTGTGTTGAGGTGTCGGTTCAAATCCCACCATTGAGGTTGCCCTTGGTGAAGCTATTCTTCAATACCTGAATCTTATTAGTCGCTCTAGGATTGCGCAGGGATTCTATATTCATGTGGGGCCATGTAAGAGAGGAAATCACAAATGTTTTGTGAAGAGGTTGGTGTTATAATCCACACATGCAGTTCATCGCCTTCACCACTCAGATACCAAGTCCTGTGCTCTCGCTGTGGCAGTCAGCAATTTTACCAGTGTTTGTGAAAGTCAAAATCTTCCAGTGCCAAAATAAAGCAGAGAATTTTAATTGTTACACAATGAGATTCTAACCCATGCATGCAGAGTACAATGGATTAGCAGTCCATCGCCTAAAACACTCGGCCACCTCATCCTGTAATTTGAATGTGGCAAATGACCTTAAAAAACTGTAGTTGCTGTATGTAAACCCTTGATTGAAATCAATGAAAATTAGGCAGAGCAATGGCAGGGCCATGTGTCGATCCCATCGAGACATTTAACAAATGTTTTGTCAGGCCGAGTGTTCTCAAGTGCTTGATTAAGTGTGTTGAGGTGTCGGTTCAAATCCCACCATTGAGGTTGCCCTTGGTGAAGCTATTCTTCAATACCTGAATCTTATTAGTCGCTCTAGGATTGCGCAGGGATTCTATATTCATGTGGGGCCATGTAAGAGAGGAAATCACAAATGTTTTGTGAAGAGGTTGGTGTTATAATCCACACATGCAGTTCATCGCATTCACCACTCAGATACCAAGTCCTGTGCTCTCGCTGTGGCAGTCAGCAATTTTACCAGTGTTTGTGAAAGTCAAAATCTTCCAGTGCCAAAATAAAGCAGAGAATTTTAATTGTTACACAATGAGATTCTAACCCATGCATGCAGAGTACAATGGATTAGCAGTCCATCGCCTAAAACACTCGGCCACCTCATCCTGTAATTTGAATGTGGCAAATGACCTTAAAAACTGTTGTTGCTGTATGTAAACCCCAGATTGAAATCAATGAAAATTAGGCAGAGCAATGGCAGGGCCATGTGTCGATCCCATCGAGACATTTAACAAATGTTTTGTCAGGCCGAGTGTTCTCAAGTGCTTGATTAAGTGTGTTGAGGTGTCGGTTCAAATCCCACCATTGAGGTTGCCCTTGGTGAAGCTATTCTTCAATACCTGAATCTTATTAGTCGCTCTAGGATTGCGCAGGGATTCTATATTCATGTGGGGCCATGTAAGAGAGGAAATCACAAATGTTTTGTGAAGAGGTTGGTGTTATAATCCACACATGCAGTTCATCGCCTTCACCACTCAGATACCAAGTCCTGTGCTCTCGCTGTGGCAGTCAGCAATTTTACCAGTGTTTGTGAAAGTCAAAATCTTCCAGTGCCAAAATAAAGCAGATAATTTTAATTGTTACACAATGAGATTCTAACCCATGCATGCAGAGTACAATGGATTAGCAGTCCATCGCCTAAAACACTCGGCCACCTCATCCTGTAATTTGAATGTGGCAAATGACCTTAAAAAACTGTAGTTGCTGTATGTAAACCCTTGATTGAAATCAATGAAAATTAGGCAGAGCAATGGCAGGGCCATGTGTCGATCCCATCGAGACATTTAACAAATGTTTTGTCAGGCCGAGTGTTCTCAAGTGCTTGATTAAGTGTGTTGAGGTGTCGGTTCAAATCCCACAATTGAGGTTGCCCTTGGTGAAGCTATTCTTCAATACCTGTATCTTATTAGTAACTCTAGGATTGCGCAGGGATTCTATATTCATGTGGGGCCATGTAAGAGAGGAAATCACAAATGTTTTGTGAAGAGGTTGGTGTTATAATCCACACATGCAGTTCATCGCCTTCACCACTCAGATACCAAGTCCTGTGCTCTCGCTGTGGCAGTCAGCAATTTTACCAGTGTTTGTGAAAGTCAAAATCTTCCAGTGCCAAAATAAAGCAGAGAATTTTAATTGTTACACAATGAGATTCTAACCCATGCATGCAGAGTACAATGGATTAGCAGTCCATCGCCTAAACCACTCGGCCACCTCATCCTGTAATTTGAATGTGGCAAATGACCTTAAAAAACTGTAGTTGCTGTATGTAAACCCTTGATTGAAATCAATGAAAATTAGGCAGAGCAATGGCAGGGCCATGTGTCGATCCCATCGAGACATTTAACAAATGTTTTGTCAGGCCGAGTGGTCTCAAGTGCTTGATTAAGTGTGTTGAGGTGTAGGTTCAAATCACACCATTGCGGTTACCCTTGGTGAAGCTATTCTTCAATAACTGAATCTTATTCTTCGCTCTAGGATTGCGAAGGGATTCTATATTCATTTGGGGCCATGTAAGAGAGGAAATCACACATTTTTGTGAAGAGGTTGGTGTTATAATCCACACATGCAGTTCATCGCCTTCACCACTCAGATACCAAGTCCTGTGCTCTCGCTGTGGCAGTCAGCAATTTTACCAGTGTTTGTGAAAGTCAAAATCTTCCAGTGCCAAAATAAAGCACAGAATTTTAATTGTTACACGATGAGGATGGGATTCGAACCCATGCATGCAGAGCACAATGGATTAGCAGTCCATCGCCTTAACCACTCGGCCACCTCATCCTGTTATATGCATGCGGCAAATGACCTTAAAAAACTGTTGTTGCTGTATGTTAACCCCAGATTGAAATCAATGAAAGTTAGGCAGAGCAATGGCAGGGCCATGTGTCGATCCCATCGAGACATTTAACAAATGTTTTGTCAGGCCGAGTGTTCTCAAGTGCTTGATTAAGTGTGTTGAGGTGTCGGTTCAAATCCCACCATTGAGGTTGCCCTTGGTGAAGCTATTCTTCAATACCTGAATCTTATTAGTCGCTCTAGGATTGCGCAGGGATTCTATATTCATGTGGGGCCATGTAAGAGAGGAAATCACAAATGTTTTGTGAAGAGGTTGGTGTTATAATCCACACATGCAGTTCATCGCCTTCACCACTCAGATACCAAGTCCTGTGCTCTCGCTGTGGCAGTCAGCAATTTTACCAGTGTTTGTGAAAGTCAAAATCTTCCAGTGCCAAAATAAAGCAGAGAATTTTAATTGTTACACAATGAGATTCTAACCCATGCATGCAGAGTACAATGGATTAGCAGTCCATCGCCTAAAACACTCGGCCACCTCATCCTGTAATTTGAATGTGGCAAATGACCTTAAAAACTGTAGTTGCTGTATGTAAACCCTTGATTGAAATCAATGAAAATTAGGCAGAGCAATGGCAGGGCCATGTGTCGATCCCATCGAGACATTTAACAAATGTTTTGTCAGGCCGAGTGTTCTCAAGTGCTTGATTAAGTGTGTTGAGGTGTCGGTTCAAATCCCACCATTGAGGTTGCCCTTGGTGAAGCTATTCTTCAATACCTGAATCTTATTAGTCGCTCTAGGATTGCGCAGGGATTCTATATTCATGTGGGGCCATGTAAGAGAGGAAATCACAAATGTTTTGTGAAGAGGTTGGTGTTATAATCCACACATGCAGTTCATCGCCTTCACCACTCAGATACCAAGTCCTGTGCTCTCGCTGTGGCAGTCAGCAATTTTACCAGTGTTTGTGAAAGTCAAAATCTTCCAGTGCCAAAATAAAGCAGAGAATTTTAATTGTTACACAATGAGATTCTAACCCATGCATGCAGAGTACAATGGATTAGCAGTCCATCGCCTAAACCACTCGGCCACCTCATCCTGTAATTTGAATGTGGCAAATGACCTTAAAAAACTGTAGTTGCTGTATGTAAACCCTTGATTGAAATCAATGAAAATTAGGCAGAGCAATGGCAGGGCCATGTGTCGATCCCATCGAGACATTTAACAAATGTTTTGTCAGGCCGAGTGGTCTCAAGTGCTTGATTAAGTGTGTTGAGGTGTAGGTTCAAATCCCACCATTGCGGTTACCCTTGGTGAAGCTATTCTTCAATAACTGAATCTTATTCTTCGCTCTAGGATTGCGCAGGGATTCTATATTCATGTGGGGCCATGTAAGAGAGGAAATCACAAATGTTTTGTGAAGAGGTTGGTGTTATAATCCACACATGCAGTTCATCGCCTTCACCACTCAGATACCAAGTCCTGTGCTCTCGCTGTGGCAGTCAGCAATTTTACCAGTGTTTGTGAAAGTCAAAATCTTCCAGTGCCAAAATAAAGCAGAGAATTTTAATTGTTACACAATGAGATTCTAACCCATGCATGCAGAGTACAATGGATTAGCAGTCCATCGCCTAAAACACTCGGCCACCTCATCCTGTAATTTGAATGTGGCAAATGACCTTAAAAAACTGTAGTTGCTGTATGTAAACCCTTGATTGAAATCAATGAAAATTAGGCAGAGCAATGGCAGGGCCATGTGTCGATCCCATCGAGACATTTAACAAATGTTTTGTCAGGCCGAGTGTTCTCAAGTGCTTGATTAAGTGTGTTGAGGTGTCGGTTCAAATCCCACCATTGAGGTTGCCCTTGGTGAAGCTATTCTTCAATACCTGAATCTTATTAGTCGCTCTAGGATTGCGCAGGGATTCTATATTCATGTGGGGCCATGTAAGAGAGGAAATCACAAATGTTTTGTGAAGAGGTTGGTGTTATAATCCACACATGCAGTTCATCGCCTTCACCACTCAGATACCAAGTCCTGTGCTCTCGCTGTGGCAGTCAGCAATTTTACCAGTGTTTGTGAAAGTCAAAATCTTCCAGTGCCAAAATAAAGCAGAGAATTTTAATTGTTACACAATGAGATTCTAACCCATGCATGCAGAGTACAATGGATTAGCAGTCCATCGCCTAAAACACTCGGCCACCTCATCCTGTAATTTGAATGTGGCAAATGACCTTAAAAAACTGTAGTTGCTGTATGTAAACCCTTGATTGAAATCAATGAAAATTAGGCAGAGCAATGGCAGGGCCATGTGTCGATCCCATCGAGACATTTAACAAATGTTTTGTCAGGCCAAGTGTTCTCAAGTGCTTGATTAAGTGTGTTGAGGTGTCGGTTCAAATCCCACCATTGAGGTTGCCCTTGGTGAAGCTATTCTTCAATACCTGAATCTTATTAGTCGCTCTAGGATTGCGCAGGGATTCTATATTCATGTGGGGCCATGTAAGAGAGGAAATCACAAATGTTTTGTGAAGAGGTTGGTGTTATAATCCACACATGCAGTTCATCGCCTTCACCACTCAGATACCAAGTCCTGTGCTCTCGCTGTGGCAGTCAGCAATTTTACCAGTGTTTGTGAAAGTCAAAATCTTCCAGTGCCAAAATAAAGCAGAGAATTTTAATTGTTACACAATGAGATTCTAACCCATGCATGCAGAGTACAATGGATTAGCAGTCCATCGCCTAAAACACTCGGCCACCTCATCCTGTAATTTGAATGTGGCAAATGACCTTAAAAAACTGTAGTTGCTGTATGTAAACCCTTGATTGAAATCAATGAAAATTAGGCAGAGCAATGGCAGGGCCATGTGTCGATCCCATCGAGACATTTAACAAATGTTTTGTCAGGCCGAGTGGTCTCAAGTGCTTGATTAAGTGTGTTGAGGTGTAGGTTCAAATCACACCATTGCGGTTACCCTTGGTGAAGCTATTCTTCAATAACTGAATCTTATTCTTCGCTCTAGGATTGCGCAGGGATTCTATATTCATGTGGGGCCATGTAAGAGAGGAAATCACACATTTTTGTGAAGAGGTTGGTGTTATAATCCACACATGCAGTTCATCGCCTTCACCACTCAGATACCAAGTCCTGTGCTCTCGCTGTGGCAGTCAGCAATTTTACCAGTGTTTGTGAAAGTCAAAATCTTCCAGTGCCAAAATAAAGCACAGAATTTTAATTGTTACACGATGAGGATGGGATTCGAACCCATGCATGCAGAGCACAATGGATTAGCAGTCCATCGCCTTAACCACTCGGCCACCTCATCCTGTTATATGAATGCGGCAAATGTCCTTAAAAAACTGTTGTTGCCGTATGTTAACCCCAGATTGAAATCAATGAAAGTTAGGCAGAGCAATGGCAGGGCCATGTGTCGATCCCATCGAGACATTTAACAAATGTTTTGTTTACTCGAGTGTTCTCAAGTGCTTGATTAAGTGTGTTGAGGTGTCGGTTCAAATCCCACCATTGAGGTTGCCCTTGGTGAAGCTATTCTTCAATACCTGTATCTTATTAGTCGCTCTAGGATTGCGCAGGGATTCTATATTCATGTGGGGCCATGTAAGAGAGGAAATCACAAATGTTTTGTGAAGAGGTTGGTGTTATAATCCACACATGCAGTTCATCGCATTCACCACTCAGATACCAAGTCCTGTGCTCTCGCTGTGGCAGTCAGCAATTTTACCAGTGTTTGTGAAAGTCAAAATCTTCCAGTGCCAAAATAAAGCAGAGAATTTTAATTGTTACACAATGAGATTCTAACCCATGCATGCAGAGTACAATGGATTAGCAGTCCATCGCCTAAAACACTCGGCCACCTCATCCTGTAATTTGAATGTGGCAAATGACCTTAAAAAACTGTAGTTGCTGTATGTAAACCCTTGATTGAAATCAATGAAAATTAGGCAGAGCAATGGCAGGGCCATGTGTCGATCCCATCGAGACATTTAACAAATGTTTTGTCAGGCCGAGTGTTCTCAAGTGCTTGATTAAGTGTGTTGAGGTGTCGGTTCAAATCCCACCATTGAGGTTGCCCTTGGTGAAGCTATTCTTCAATACCTGAATCTTATTAGTCGCTCTAGGATTGCGCAGGGATTCTATATTCATGTGGGGCCATGTAAGAGAGGAAATCACAAATGTTTTGTGAAGAGGTTGGTGTTATAATCCACACATGCAGTTCATCGCCTTCACCACTCAGATACCAAGTCCTGTGCTCTCGCTGTGGCAGTCAGCAATTTTACCAGTGTTTGTGAAAGTCAAAATCTTCCAGTGCCAAAATAAAGCAGAGAATTTTAATTGTTACACAATGAGATTCTAACCCATGCATGCAGAGTACAATGGATTAGCAGTCCATCGCCTAAAACACTCGGCCACCTCATCCTGTAATTTGAATGTGGCAAATGACCTTAAAAAACTGTAGTTGCTGTATGTAAACCCTTGATTGAAATCAATGAAAATTAGGCAGAGCAATGGCAGGGCCATGTGTCGATCCCATCGAGACATTTAACAAATATTTTGTCTACTCAAGTGTTCTCAAGTGCTTGATTAAGTGTGTTGAGGTGTCGGTTCAAATCCCACCATTGAGGTTGCCCTTGGTGAAGCTATTCTTCAATACCTGAATCTTATTAGTCGCTCTAGGATTGCGCAGGGATTCTATATTCATGTGGGGCCATGTAAGAGAGGAAATCACAAATGTTTTGTGAAGAGGTTGGTGTTATAATCCACACATGCAGTTCATCGCCTTCACCACTCAGATACCAAGTCCTGTGCTCTCGCTGTGGCAGTCAGCAATTTTACCAGTGTTTGTGAAAGTCAAAATCTTCCAGTGCCAAAATAAAGCAGAGAATTTTAATTGTTACACAATGAGATTCTAACCCATGCATGCAGAGTACAATGGATTAGCAGTCCATCGCCTAAACCACTCGGCCACCTCATCCTGTAATTTGAATGTGGCAAATGACCTTAAAAAACTGTAGTTGCTGTATGTAAACCCTTGATTGAAATCAATGAAAATTAGGCAGAGCAATGGCAGGGCCATGTGTCGATCCCATCGAGACATTTAACAAATGTTTTGTCAGGCCGAGTGGTCTCAAGTGCTTGATTAAGTGTGTTGAGGTGTCGGTTCAAATCCCACCATTGAGGTTGCCCTTGGTGAAGCTATTCTTCAATAACTGAATCTTATTAGTCGCTCTAGGATTGCGCAGGGATTCTATATTCATGTGGGGCCATGTAAGAGAGGAAATCACACATTTTTGTGAAGAGGTTGGTGTTATAATCCACACATGCAGTTCATCGCCTTCACCACTCAGATACCAAGTCCTGTGCTCTCGCTGTGGCAGTCAGCAATTTTACCAGTGTTTGTGAAAGTCAAAATCTTCCAGTGCCAAAATAAAGCAGAGAATTTTAATTGTTACACAATGAGATTCTAACCCATGCATGCAGAGTACAATGGATTAGCAGTCCATCGCCTAAAACACTCGGCCACCTCATCCTGTAATTTGAATGTGGCAAATGACCTTAAAAAACTGTAGTTGCTGTATGTAAACCCTTGATTGAAATCAATGAAAATTAGGCAGAGCAATGGCAGGGCCATGTGTCGATCCCATCGAGACATTTAACAAATGTTTTGTCAGGCCGAGTGGTCTCAAGTGCTTGATTAAGTGTGTTGAGGTGTAGGTTCAAATCACACCATTGCGGTTACCCTTGGTGAAGCTATTCTTCAATAACTGAATCTTATTCTCGCTCTAGGATTGCGCAGGGATTCTATATTCATGTGGGGCCATGTAAGAGAGGAAATCACACATTTTTGTGAAGAGGTTGGTGTTATAATCCACACATGCAGTTCATCGCCTTCACCACTCAGATACCAAGTCCTGTGCTCTCGCTGTGGCAGTCAGCAATTTTACCAGTGTTTGTGAAAGTCAAAATCTTCCAGTGCCAAAATAAAGCACAGAATTTTAATTGTTACACGATGAGGATGGGATTCGAACCCATGCATGCAGAGCACAATGGATTAGCAGTCCATCGCCTTAACCACTCGGCCACCTCATCCTGTTATATGCATGCGGCAAATGACCTTAAAAAACTGTTGTTGCTGTATGTTAACCCCAGATTGAAATCAATGAAAGTTAGGCAGAGCAATGGCAGGGCCATGTGTCGATCCCATCGAGACATTTAACAAATGTTTTGTCAGGCCGAGTGTTCTCAAGTGCTTGATTAAGTGTGTTGAGGTGTCGGTTCAAATCCCACCATTGAGGTTGCCCTTGGTGAAGCTATTCTTCAATACCTGAATCTTATTAGTCGCTCTAGGATTGCGCAGGGATTCTATATTCATGTGGGGCCATGTAAGAGAGGAAATCACAAATGTTTTGTGAAGAGGTTGGTGTTATAATCCACACATGCAGTTCATCGCATTCACCACTCAGATACCAAGTCCTGTGCTCTCGCTGTGGCAGTCAGCAATTTTACCAGTGTTTGTGAAAGTCAAAATCTTCCAGTGCCAAAATAAAGCAGAGAATTTTAATTGTTACACAATGAGATTCTAACCCATGCATGCAGAGTACAATGGATTAGCAGTCCATCGCCTAAAACACTCGGCCACCTCATCCTGTAATTTGAATGTGGCAAATGACCTTAAAAAACTGTAGTTGCTGTATGTAAACCCTTGATTGAAATCAATGAAAATTAGGCAGAGCAATGGCAGGGCCATGTGTCGATCCCATCGAGACATTTAACAAATGTTTTGTCAGGCCGAGTGTTCTCAAGTGCTTGATTAAGTGTGTTGAGGTGTCGGTTCAAATCCCACCATTGAGGTTGCCCTTGGTGAAGCTATTCTTCAATACCTGAATCTTATTAGTCGCTCTAGGATTGCGCAGGGATTCTATATTCATGTGGGGCCATGTAAGAGAGGAAATCACAAATGTTTTGTGAAGAGGTTGGTGTTATAATCCACACATGCAGTTCATCGCCTTCACCACTCAGATACCAAGTCCTGTGCTCTCGCTGTGGCAGTCAGCAATTTTACCAGTGTTTGTGAAAGTCAAAATCTTCCAGTGCCAAAATAAAGCAGAGAATTTTAATTGTTACACAATGAGATTCTAACCCATGCATGCAGAGTACAATGGATTAGCAGTCCATCGCCTAAAACACTCGGCCACCTCATCCTGTAATTTGAATGTGGCAAATGACCTTAAAAAACTGTAGTTGCTGTATGTAAACCCTTGATTGAAATCAATGAAAATTAGGCAGAGCAATGGCAGGGCCATGTGTCGATCCCATCGAGACATTTAACAAATGTTTTGTCAGGCCGAGTGTTCTCAAGTGCTTGATTAAGTGTGTTGAGGTGTCGGTTCAAATCCCACCATTGAGGTTGCCCTTGGTGAAGCTATTCTTCAATACCTGAATCTTATTAGTCGCTCTAGGATTGCGCAGGGATTCTATATTCATGTGGGGCCATGTAAGAGAGGAAATCACAAATGTTTTGTGAAGAGGTTGGTGTTATAATCCACACATGCAGTTCATCGCATTCACCACTCAGATACCAAGTCCTGTGCTCTCGCTGTGGCAGTCAGCAATTTTACCAGTGTTTGTGAAAGTCAAAATCTTCCAGTGCCAAAATAAAGCAGAGAATTTTAATTGTTACACAATGAGATTCTAACCCATGCATGCAGAGTACAATGGATTAGCAGTCCATCGCCTAAACCACTCGGCCACCTCATCCTGTAATTTGAATGTGGCAAATGACCTTAAAAAACTGTAGTTGCTGTATGTAAACCCTTGATTGAAATCAATGAAAATTAGGCAGAGCAATGGCAGGGCCATGTGTCGATCCCATCGAGACATTTAACAAATGTTTTGTCAGGCCGAGTGTTCTCAAGTGCTTGATTAAGTGTGTTGAGGTGTCGGTTCAAATCCCACCATTGAGGTTGCCCTTGGTGAAGCTATTCTTCAATACCTGAATCTTATTAGTCGCTCTAGGATTGCGCAGGGATTCTATATTCATGTGGGGCCATGTAAGAGAGGAAATCACAAATGTTTTGTGAAGAGGTTGGTGTTATAATCCACACATGCAGTTCATCGCCTTCACCACTCAGATACCAAGTCCTGTGCTCTCGCTGTGGCAGTCAGCAATTTTACCAGTGTTTGTGAAAGTCAAAATCTTCCAGTGCCAAAATAAAGCAGAGAATTTTAATTGTTACACAATGAGATTCTAACCCATGCATGCAGAGTACAATGGATTAGCAGTCCATCGCCTAAAACACTCGGCCACCTCATCCTGTAATTTGAATGTGGCAAATGACCTTAAAAAACTGTAGTTGCTGTATGTAAACCCTTGATTGAAATCAATGAAAATTAGGCAGAGCAATGGCAGGGCCATGTGTCGATCCCATCGAGACATTTAACAAATGTTTTGTCAGGCCGAGTGTTCTCAAGTGCTTGATTAAGTGTGTTGAGGTGTCGGTTCAAATCCCACCATTGAGGTTGCCCTTGGTGAAGCTATTCTTCAATACCTGAATCTTATTAGTCGCTCTAGGATTGCGCAGGGATTCTATATTCATGTGGGGCCATGTAAGAGAGGAAATCACAAATGTTTTGTGAAGAGGTTGGTGTTATAATCCACACATGCAGTTCATCGCCTTCACCACTCAGATACCAAGTCCTGTGCTCTCGCTGTGGCAGTCAGCAATTTTACCAGTGTTTGTGAAAGTCAAAATCTTCCAGTGCCAAAATAAAGCAGAGAATTTTAATTGTTACACAATGAGATTCTAACCCATGCATGCAGAGTACAATGGATTAGCAGTCCATCGCCTAAAACACTCGGCCACCTCATCCTGTAATTTGAATGTGGCAAATGACCTTAAAAAACTGTAGTTGCTGTATGTAAACCCTTGATTGAAATCAATGAAAATTAGGCAGAGCAATGGCAGGGCCATGTGTCGATCCCATCGAGACATTTAACAAATGTTTTGTCAGGCCGAGTGGTCTCAAGTGCTTGATTAAGTGTGTTGAGGTGTAGGTTCAAATCACACCATTGCGGTTACCCTTGGTGAAGCTATTCTTCAATAACTGAATCTTATTCTTCGCTCTAGGATTGCGCAGGGATTCTATATTCATGTGGGGCCATGTAAGAGAGGAAATCACACATTTTTGTGAAGAGGTTGGTGTTATAATCCACACATGCAGTTCATCGCCTTCACCACTCAGATACCAAGTCCTGTGCTCTCGCTGTGGCAGTCAGCAATTTTACCAGTGTTTGTGAAAGTCAAAATCTTCCAGTGCCAAAATAAAGCACAGAATTTTAATTGTTACACGATGAGGATGGGATTCGAACCCATGCATGCAGAGCACAATGGATTAGCAGTCCATCGCCTTAACCACTCGGCCACCTCATCCTGTTATATGCATGCGGCAAATGACCTTAAAAAACTGTTGTTGCTGTATGTTAACCCCAGATTGAAATCAATGAAAGTTAGGCAGAGCAATGGCAGGGCCATGTGTCGATCCCATCGAGACATTTAACAAATGTTTTGTCAGGCCGAGTGTTCTCAAGTGCTTGATTAAGTGTGTTGAGGTGTCGGTTCAAATCCCACCATTGAGGTTGCCCTTGGTGAAGCTATTCTTCAATACCTGAATCTTATTAGTCGCTCTAGGATTGCGCAGGGATTCTATATTCATGTGGGGCCATGTAAGAGAGGAAATCACAAATGTTTTGTGAAGAGGTTGGTGTTATAATCCACACATGCAGTTCATCGCCTTCACCACTCAGATACCAAGTCCTGTGCTCTCGCTGTGGCAGTCAGCAATTTTACCAGTGTTTGTGAAAGTCAAAATCTTCCAGTGCCAAAATAAAGCAGAGAATTTTAATTGTTACACAATGAGATTCTAACCCATGCATGCAGAGTACAATGGATTAGCAGTCCATCGCCTAAAACACTCGGCCACCTCATCCTGTAATTTGAATGTGGCAAATGACCTTAAAAAACTGTAGTTGCTGTATGTAAACCCTTGATTGAAATCAATGAAAATTAGGCAGAGCAATGGCAGGGCCATGTGTCGATCCCATCGAGACATTTAACAAATGTTTTGTCAGGCCGAGTGGTCTCAAGTGCTTGATTAAGTGTGTTGAGGTGTCGGTTCAAATCCCACCATTGAGGTTGCCCTTGGTGAAGCTATTCTTCAATACCTGAATCTTATTAGTCGCTCTAGGATTGCGCAGGGATTCTATATTCATGTGGGGCCATGTAAGAGAGGAAATCACAAATGTTTTGTGAAGAGGTTGGTGTTATAATCCACACATGCAGTTCATCGCCTTCACCACTCAGATACCAAGTCCTGTGCTCTCGCTGTGGCAGTCAGCAATTTTACCAGTGTTTGTGAAAGTCAAAATCTTCCAGTGCCAAAATAAAGCAGAGAATTTTAATTGTTACACAATGAGATTCTAACCCATGCATGCAGAGTACAATGGATTAGCAGTCCATCGCCTAAAACACTCGGCCACCTCATCCTGTAATTTGAATGTGGCAAATGACCTTAAAAAACTGTAGTTGCTGTATGTAAACCCTTGATTGAAATCAATGAAAATTAGGCAGAGCAATGGCAGGGCCATGTGTCGATCCCATCGAGACATTTAACAAATGTTTTGTCAGGCCGAGTGTTCTCAAGTGCTTGATTAAGTGTGTTGAGGTGTCGGTTCAAATCCCACCATTGAGGTTGCCCTTGGTGAAGCTATTCTTCAATACCTGTATCTTATTAGTAACTCTAGGATTGCGCAGGGATTCTATATTCATGTGGGGCCATGTAAGAGAGGAAATCACAAATGTTTTGTGAAGAGGTTGGTGTTATAATCCACACATGCAGTTCATCGCCTTCACCACTCAGATACCAAGTCCTGTGCTCTCGCTGTGGCAGTCAGCAATTTTACCAGTGTTTGTGAAAGTCAAAATCTTCCAGTGCCAAAATAAAGCAGAGAATTTTAATTGTTACACAATGAGATTCTAACCCATGCATGCAGAGTACAATGGATTAGCAGTCCATCGCCTAAAACACTCGGCCACCTCATCCTGTAATTTGAATGTGGCAAATGACCTTAAAAAACTGTAGTTGCTGTATGTAAACCCTTGATTGAAATCAATGAAAATTAGGCAGAGCAATGGCAGGGCCATGTGTCGATCCCATCGAGACATTTAACAAATGTTTTGTCAGGCCGAGTGGTCTCAAGTGCTTGATTAAGTGTGTTGAGGTGTAGGTTCAAATCACACCATTGCGGTTACCCTTGGTGAAGCTATTCTTCAATAACTGAATCTTATTCTTCGCTCTAGGATTGCGCAGGGATTCTATATTCATGTGGGGCCATGTAAGAGAGGAAATCACACATTTTTGTGACCAAGAGGTTGGTGTTATAATCCACACATGCAGTTCATCGCCTTCACCACTCAGATACCAAGTCCTGTGCTCTCGCTGTGGCAGTCAGCAATTTTACCAGTGTTTGTGAAAGTCAAAATCTTCCAGTGCCAAAATAAAGCACAGAATTTTAATTGTTACACGATGAGGATGGGATTCGAACCCATGCATGCAGAGCACAATGGATTAGCAGTCCATCGCCTTAACCACTCGGCCACCTCATCCTGTTATATGCATGCGGCAAATGACCTTAAAAAACTGTTGTTGCTGTATGTTAACCCCAGATTGAAATCAATGAAAATTAGGCAGAGCAATGGCAGGGCCATGTGTCGATCCCATCGAGACATTTAACAAATGTTTTGTCAGGCCGAGTGTTCTCAAGTGCTTGATTAAGTGTGTTGAGGTGTCGGTTCAAATCCCACCATTGAGGTTGCCCTTGGTGAAGCTATTCTTCAATACCTGAATCTTATTAGTCGCTCTAGGATTGCGCAGGGATTCTATATTCATGTGGGGCCATGTAAGAGAGGAAATCACAAATGTTTTGTGAAGAGGTTGGTGTTATAATCCACACATGCAGTTCATCGCCTTCACCACTCAGATACCAAGTCCTGTGCTCTCGCTGTGGCAGTCAGCAATTTTACCAGTGTTTGTGAAAGTCAAAATCTTCCAGTGCCAAAATAAAGCAGAGAATTTTAATTGTTACACAATGAGATTCTAACCCATGCATGCAGAGTACAATGGATTAGCAGTCCATCGCCTAAAACACTCGGCCACCTCATCCTGTAATTTGAATGTGGCAAATGACCTTAAAAAACTGTAGTTGCTGTATGTAAACCCTTGATTGAAATCAATGAAAATTAGGCAGAGCAATGGCAGGGCCATGTGTCGATCCCATCGAGACATTTAACAAATGTTTTGTCAGGCCGAGTGGTCTCAAGTGCTTGATTAAGTGTGTTGAGGTGTCGGTTCAAATCCCACCATTGAGGTTGCCCTTGGTGAAGCTATTCTTCAATACCTGAATCTTATTAGTCGCTCTAGGATTGCGCAGGGATTCTATATTCATGTGGGGCCATGTAAGAGAGGAAATCACAAATGTTTTGTGAAGAGGTTGGTGTTATAATCCACACATGCAGTTCATCGCATTCACCACTCAGATACCAAGTCCTGTGCTCTCGCTGTGGCAGTCAGCAATTTTACCAGTGTTTGTGAAAGTCAAAATCTTCCAGTGCCAAAATAAAGCAGAGAATTTTAATTGTTACACAATGAGATTCTAACCCATGCATGCAGAGTACAATGGATTAGCAGTCCATCGCCTAAAACACTCGGCCACCTCATCCTGTAATTTGAATGTGGCAAATGACCTTAAAAAACTGTAGTTGCTGTATGTAAACCCTTGATTGAAATCAATGAAAATTAGGCAGAGCAATGGCAGGGCCATGTGTCGATCCCATCGAGACATTTAACAAATGTTTTGTCAGGCTGAGTGTTCTCAAGTGCTTGATTAAGTGTGTTGAGGTGTCGGTTCAAATCCCACCATTGAGGTTGCCCTTGTTGAAGCTATTCTTCAATACCTGAATCTTATTAGTCGCTCTAGGATTGCGCAGGGATTCTATATTCATGTGGGGCCATGTAAGAGAGGAAATCACAAATGTTTTGTGAAGATGTTGGTGTTATAATCCACACATGCAGTTCATCGCCTTCACCACTCAGATACCAAGTCCTGTGCTCTCGCTGTGGCAGTCAGCAATTTTACCAGTGTTTGTGAAAGTCAAAATCTTCCAGTGCCAAAATAAAGCAGATAATTTTAATTGTTACACAATGAGATTCTAACCCATGCATGCAGAGTACAATGGATTAGCAGTCCATCGCCTAAAACACTCGGCCACCTCATCCTGTAATTTGAATGTGGCAAATGACCTTAAAAAACTGTAGTTGCTGTATGTAAACCCTTGATTGAAATCAATGAAAATTAGGCAGAGCAATGGCAGGGCCATGTGTCGATCCCATCGAGACATTTAACAAATGTTTTGTCAGGCCGAGTGGTCTCAAGTGCTTGATTAAGTGTGTTGAGGTGTCGGTTCAAATCCCACCATTGAGGTTGCCCTTGGTGAAGCTATTCTTCAATACCTGAATCTTATTAGTCGCTCTAGGATTGCGCAGGGATTCTATATTCATGTGGGGCCATGTAAGAGAGGAAATCACAAATGTTTCGTGAAGAGGTTGGTGTTATAATCCACACATGCAGTTCATCGCCTTCACCACTCAGATACCAAGTCCTGTGCTCTCGCTGTGGCAGTCAGCAATTTTACCAGTGTTTGTGAAAGTCAAAATCTTCCAGTGCCAAAATAAAGCACAGAATTTTAATTGTTACACGATGAGGATGGGATTCGAACCCATGCATGCAGAGCACAATGGATTAGCAGTCCATCGCCTAAAACACTCGGCCACCTCATCCTGTAATTTGAATGTGGCAAATGACCTTAAAAAACTGTAGTTGCTGTATGTAAACCCTTGATTGAAATCAATGAAAATTAGGCAGAGCAATGGCAGGGCCATGTGTCGATCCCATCGAGACATTTAACAAATGTTTTGTCAGGCCGAGTGGTCTCAAGAGCTTGATTAAGTGTGTTGAGGTGTAGGTTCAAATCACACCATTGCGGTTAACATTGGTGAAGCTATTCTTCAATAACTGAATCTTATTCTTCGCTCTAGGATTGCGCAGGGATTCTATATTCATTTGGGGCCATGTAAGAGAGGAAATCACACATTTTTGTGAAGAGGTTGGTGTTATAATCCACACATGCAGTTCATCGCCTTCACCACTCAGATACCAAGTCCTGTGCTCTCGCTGTGGCAGTCAGCAATTTTACCAGTGTTTGTGAAAGTCAAAATCTTCCAGTGCCAAAATAAAGCACAGAATTTTAATTGTTACACAATGAGGATGGGATTCGAACCCATGCATGCAGAGCACAATGGATTAGCAGTCCATCGCCTTAACCACTCGGCCACCTCATCCTGTTATATGCATGCTGCAAATGACCTTAAAAAACTGTTGTTGCTGTATGTTAACCCCAGATTGAAATCAATGAAAGTTAGGCAGAGCAATGGCAGGGCCATGTGTCGATCCCATCGAGACATTTAACAAATGTTTTGTCAGGCCGAGTGGTCTCAAGTGCTTGATTAAGTGTGTTGAGGTGTAGGTTCAAATCACACCATTGCGGTTACCCTTGGTGAAGCTATTCTTCAATAACTGAATCTTATTAGTCGCTCTAGGATTGCGCAGGGATTCTATATTCATGTGGGGCCATGTAAGAGAGGAAATCACAAATGTTTTGTGAAGAGGTTGGTGTTATAATCCACACATGCAGTTCATCGCCTTCACCACTCAGATACCAAGTCCTGTGCTCTCGCTGTGGCAGTCAGCAATTTTACCAGTGTTTGTGAAAGTCAAAATCTTCCAGTGCCAAAATAAAGCACAGAATTTTAATTGTTACACAATGAGATTCTAACCCATGGATGGGTTTCGATGCATGCAGAGCACAATGGATTAGCAGTCCATCGCCTTAACCACTCGGCCACCTCATCCTGTAATTTGAATGTGGCAAATGACCTTAAAAAACTGTAGTTGCTGTATGTAAACCCTTGATTGAAATCAATGAAAATTAGGCAGAGCAATGGCAGGGCCATGTGTCGATCCCATCGAGACATTTAACAAATGTTTTGTCAGGCCGAGTGGTCTCAAGTGCTTGATTAAGTGTGTTGAGGTGTAGGTTCAAATCACACCATTGCGGTTACCCTTGGTGAAGCTATTCTTCAATAACTGAATCTTATTCGTCGCTCTAGGATTGCGCAGGGATTCTATATTCATGTGGGGCCATGTAAGAGAGGAAATCACACATTTTTGTGAAGAGGTTGGTGTTATAATCCACACATGCAGTTCATCGCCTTCACCACTCAGATACCAAGTCCTGTGCTCTCGCTGTGGCAGTCAGCAATTTTACCAGTGTTTGTGAAAGTCAAAATCTTCCAGTGCCAAAATAAAGCACAGAATTTTAATTGTTACACGATGAGGATGGGATTCGAACCCATGCATGCAGAGCACAATGGATTAGCAGTCCATCGCCTTAACCACTCGGCCACCTCATCCTGTTATATGAATGCGGCAAATGACCTTAAAAAACTGTTGTTGCTGTATGTTAACCCCAGATTGAAATCAATGAAAGTTAGGCAGAGCAATGGCAGGGCCATGTGTCGATCCCATCGAGACATTTAACAAATGTTTTGTCAGGCCGAGTGTTCTCAAGTGCTTGATTAAGTGTGTTGAGGTGTCGGTTCAAATCCCACCATTGAGGTTGCCCTTGGTGAAGCTATTCTTCAATACCTGAATCTTATTAGTCGCTCTAGGATTGCGCAGGGATTCTATATTCATGTGGGGCCATAAGAGAGGAAATCACAAATGTTTTGTGAAGAGGTTGGTGTTATAATCCACACATGCATTTCATCGCATTCACCACTCAGATACCAAGTCCTGTGCTCTCGCTGTGGCAGTCAGCAATTTTACCAGTGTTTGTGAAAGTCAAAATCTTCCAGTGCCAAAATAAAGCAGAGAATTTTAATTGTTACACAATGAGATTCTAACCCATGCATGCAGAGTACAATGGATTAGCAGTCCATCGCCTTAACCACTCGGCCACCTCATCCTGTTATATCCATGCGGCAAATGACCTTAAAAAACTGTAGTTGCTGTATGTAAACCCTTGATTGAAATCAATGAAAATTAGGCAGAGCAATGGCAGGGCCATGTGTCGATCCCATCGAGACATTTAACAAATGTTTTGTCAGGCCGAGTGGTCTCAAGTGCTTGATTAAGTGTGTTGAGGTGTAGGTTCAAATACCACCATTGAGGTTGCCCTTGGTGAAGCTATTCTTCAATAACTGAATCTTATTTGTCGCTCTAGGATTACACAGGGATTCTATATTCATGTGGGGCCATGTAAGAGAGGAAATCACACATTTTTGTGAAGAGGTTGGTGTTATAATCCACACATGCAGTTCATCGCCTTCACCACTCAGATACCAAGTCCTGTGCTCTCGCTGTGGCAGTCAGCAATTTTACCAGTGTTTGTGAAAGTCAAAATCTTCCAGTGCCAAAATAAAGCAGAGAATTTTAATTGTTACACAATGAGATTCTAACCCATGCATGCAGAGTACAATGGATTAGCAGTCCATCGCCTAAAACACTCGGCCACCTCATCCTGTAATTTGAATGTGGCAAATGACCTTAAAAAACTGTTGTTGCTGTATGTTAACCCCAGATTGAAATCAATGAAAGTTAGGCAGAGCAATGGCAGGGCCATGTGTCGATCCCATCGAGACATTTAACAAATGTTTTGTCAGGCCGAGTGTTCTCAAGTGCTTGATTAAGTGTGTTGAGGTGTCGGTTCAAATCCCACCATTGAGGTTGCCCTTGGTGAAGCTATTCTTCAATACCTGAATCTTATTAGTCGCTCTAGGATTGCGCAGGGATTCTATATTCATGTGGGGCCATGTAAGAGAGGAAATCACAAATGTTTTGTGAAGAGGTTGGTGTTATAATCCACACATGCAGTTCATCGCATTCACCACTCAGATACCAAGTCCTGTGCTCTCGCTGTGGCAGTCAGCAATTTTACCAGTGTTTGTGAAAGTCAAAATCTTCCAGTGCCAAAATAAAGCAGAGAATTTTAATTGTTACACAATGAGATTCTAACCCATGCATGCAGAGCACAATGGATTAGCAGTCCATCGCCTTAACCACTCGGCCACCTCATCCTGTTATATGCATGCGGCAAATGACCTTAAAAAACTGTTGTTGCTGTATGTTAACCCCAGATTGAAATCAATGAAAGTTAGGCAGAGCAATGGCAGGGCCATGTGTCGATCCCATCGAGACATTTAACAAATGTTTTGTCAGGCCGAGTGTTCTCAAGTGCTTGATTAAGTGTGTTGAGGTGTCGGTTCAAATCCCACCATTGAGGTTGCCCTTGGTGAAGCTATTCTTCAATACCTGAATCTTATTAGTCGCTCTAGGATTGCGCAGGGATTCTATATTCATGTGGGGCCACGTAAGAGAGGAAATCACAAATGTTTTGTGAAGAGGTTGGTGTTATAATCCACACATGCAGTTCATCGCATTCACCACTCAGATACCAAGTCCTGTGCTCTCGCTGTGGCAGTCAGCAATTTTACCAGTGTTTGTGAAAGTCAAAATCTTCCAGTGCCAAAATAAAGCAGAGAATTTTAATTGTTACACAATGAGATTCTAACCCATGCATGCAGAGTACAATGGATTAGCAGTCCATCGCCTAAAACACTCGGCCACCTCATCCTGTAATTTGAATGTGGCAAATGACCTTAAAAAACTGTTGTTGCTGTATGTTAACCCCAGATTGAAATCAATGAAAGTTAGGCAGAGCAATGGCAGGGCCATGTGTCGATCCCATCGAGACATTTAACAAATGTTTTGTCAGGCCGAGTGGTCTCAAGTGCTTGATTAAGTGTGTTGAGGTGTAGGTTCAAATCCCACCATTGAGGTTGCCCTTGGTGAAGCTATTCTTCAATACCTGAATCTTATTAGTCGCTCTAGGATTGCGCAGGGATTCTATATTCATGTGGGGCCATGTAAGAGAGGAAATCACAAATGTTTTGTGAAGAGGTTGGTGTTATAATCCACACATGCAGTTCATCGCCTTCACCACTCAGATACCAAGTCCTGTGCTCTCGCTGTGGCAGTCAGCAATTTTACCAGTGTTTGTGAAAGTCAAAATCTTCCAGTGCCAAAATAAAGCAGAGAATTTTAATTGTTACACAATGAGATTCTAACCCATGCATGCAGAGTACAATGGATTAGCAGTCCATCGCCTAAAACACTCGGCCACCTCATCCTGTAATTTGAATGTGGCAAATGACCTTAAAAAACTGTTGTTGCTGTATGTTAACCCCAGATTGAAATCAATGAAAATTAGGCAGAGCAATGGCAGGGCCATGTGTCGATCCCATCGAGACATTTAACAAATGTTTTGTCAGGCCGAGTGGTCTCAAGTGCTTGATTAAGTGTGTTGAGGTGTAGGTTCAAATCGCACAATCGCGGTTACCCTTGGTGAAGCTATTCTTCAATACCTGAATCTTATTCGTTGCTCTAGGATTGCGCAGGGATTCTATATTCATGTGGGGCCATGTAAGAGAGGAAATCACAAATGTTTTGTGAAGAGGTTGGTGTTATAATCCACACATGCAGTTCATCGCCTTCACCACTCAGATACCAAGTCCTGTGCTCTCGCTGTGGCAGTCAGCAATTTTACCAGTGTTTGTGAAAGTCAAAATCTTCCAGTGCCAAAATAAAGCACAGAATTTTAATTGTTACACGATGAGGATGGGATTCTAACCCATGCATGCAGAGCACAATGGATTAGCAGTCCATCGCCTTAACCACTCGGCCACCTCATCCTGTTATATGCATGCGGCAAATGACCTTAAAAAACTGTTGTTGCTGTATGTTAACCCCAGATTGAAATCAATGAAAGTTAGGCAGAGCAATGGCAGGGCCATGTGTCGATCCCATCGAGACATTTAACAAATGTTTTGTCAGGCCGAGTGTTCTCAAGTGCTTGATTAAGTGTGTTGAGGTGTCGGTTCAAATCCCACCATTGAGGTTGCCCTTGGTGAAGCTATTCTTCAATACCTGAATCTTATTAGTCGCTCTAGGATTGCGCAGGGATTCTATATTCATGTGGGGCCACGTAAGAGAGGAAATCACAAATGTTTTGTGAAGAGGTTGGTGTTATAATCCACACATGCATTTCATCGCATTCACCACTCAGATACCAAGTCCTGTGCTCTCGCTGTGGCAGTCAGCAATTTTACCAGTGTTTGTGAAAGTCAAAATCTTCCAGTGCCAAAATAAAGCAGAGAATTTTAATTGTTACACAATGAGATTCTAACCCATGCATGCAGAGTACAATGGATTAGCAGTCCATCGCCTAAAACACTCGGCCACCTCATCCTGTTATATCCATGCGGCAAATGATCTTAAAAAACTGTTGTTGCTGTATGTAAACCCTTGATTGAAATCAATGAAAATTAGGCAGAGCAATGGCAGGGCCATGTGTCGATCCCATCGAGACATTTAACAAATGTTTTGTCAGGCCGAGTGGTCTCAAGTGCTTGATTAAGTGTGTTGAGGTGTAGGTTCAAATACCACCATTGAGGTTGCCCTTGGTGAAGCTATTCTTCAATAACTGAATCTTATTTGTCGCTCTAGGATTACACAGGGATTCTATATTCATGTGGGGCCACGTAAGAGAGGAAATCACAAATGTTTTGTGAAGAGGTTGGTGTTATAATCCACACATGCAGTTCATCGCATTCACCACTCAGATACCAAGTCCTGTGCTCTCGCTGTGGCAGTCAGCAATTTTACCAGTGTTTGTGAAAGTCAAAATCTTCCAGTGCCAAAATAAAGCAGAGAATTTTAATTGTTACACAATGAGATTCTAACCCATGCATGCAGAGTACAATGGATTAGCAGTCCATCGCCTAAAACACTCGGCCACCTCATCCTGTAATTTGAATGTGGCAAATGACCTTAAAAAACTGTTGTTGCTGTATGTTAACCCCAGATTGAAATCAATGAAAGTTAGGCAGAGCAATGGCAGGGCCATGTGTCGATCCCATCGAGACATTTAACAAATGTTTTGTCAGGCCGAGTGTTCTCAAGTGCTTGATTAAGTGTGTTGAGGTGTCGGTTCAAATCCCACCATTGAGGTTGCCCTTGGTGAAGCTATTCTTCAATACCTGAATCTTATTAGTCGCTCTAGGATTGCGCAGGGATTCTATATTCATGTGGGGCCACGTAAGAGAGGAAATCACAAATGTTTTGTGAAGAGGTTGGTGTTATAATCCACACATGCATTTCATCGCATTCACCACTCAGATACCAAGTCCTGTGCTCTCGCTGTGGCAGTCAGCAATTTTACCAGTGTTTGTGAAAGTCAAAATCTTCCAGTGCCAAAATAAAGCAGAGAATTTTAATTGTTACACAATGAGATTCTAACCCATGCATGCAGAGTACAATGGATTAGCAGTCCATCGCCTAAAACACTCGGCCACCTCATCCTGTAATTTGAATGTGGCAAATGACCTTAAAAAACTGTTGTTGCTGTATGTTAACCCCAGATTGAAATCAATGAAAGTTAGGCAGAGCAATGGCAGGGCCATGTGTCGATCCCATCGAGACATTTAACAAATGTTTTGTCAGGCCGAGTGTTCTCAAGTGCTTGATTAAGTGTGTTGAGGTGTCGGTTCAAATCCCACCATTGAGGTTGCCCTTGGTGAAGCTATTCTTCAATACCTGAATCTTATTAGTCGCTCTAGGATTGCGCAGGGATTCTATATTCATGTGGGGCCACGTAAGAGAGGAAATCACAAATGTTTTGTGAAGAGGTTGGTGTTATAATCCACACATGCATTTCATCGCATTCACCACTCAGATACCAAGTCCTGTGCTCTCGCTGTGGCAGTCAGCAATTTTACCAGTGTTTGTGAAAGTCAAAATCTTCCAGTGCCAAAATAAAGCAGAGAATTTTAATTGTTACACAATGAGATTCTAACCCATGCATGCAGAGTACAATGGATTAGCAGTCCATCGCCTAAAACACTCGGCCACCTCATCCTGTAATTTGAATGTGGCAAATGACCTTAAAAAACTGTTGTTGCTGTATGTTAACCCCAGATTGAAATCAATGAAAGTTAGGCAGAGCAATGGCAGGGCCATGTGTCGATCCCATCGAGACATTTAACAAATGTTTTGTCAGGCCGAGTGTTCTCAAGTGCTTGATTAAGTGTGTTGAGGTGTAGGTTCAAATCGCACAATCGCGGTTAGCCTTGGTGAAGCTATTCTTCAATAACTGAATCTTATTCGTTGCTCTAGGATTGTGCAGGGATTCTATATTCATGTGGGGCCATGTAAGAGAGGAAATCACACATTTTTGTGAAGAGGTTGGTGTTATAATCCACACATGCAGTTCATCGCCTTCACCACTCAGATACCAAGTCCTGTGCTCTCGCTGTGGCAGTCAGCAATTTTACCAGTGTTTGTGAAAGTCAAAATCTTCCAGTGCCAAAATAAAGCAGAGAATTTTAATTGTTACACAATGAGATTCTAACCCATGCATGCAGAGTACAATGGATTAGCAGTCCATCGCCTAAAACACTCGGCCACCTCATCCTGTAATTTGAATGTGGCAAATGACCTTAAAAAACTGTTGTTGCTGTATGTTAACCCCAGATTGAAATCAATGAAAGTTAGGCAGAGCAATGGCAGGGCCATGTGTCGATCCCATCGAGACATTTAACAAATGTTTTGTCAGGCCGAGTGTTCTCAAGTGCTTGATTAAGTGTGTTGAGGTGTCGGTTCAAATCCCACCATTGAGGTTGCCCTTGGTGAAGCTATTCTTCAATACCTGAATCTTATTAGTCGCTCTAGGATTGCGCAGGGATTCTATATTCATGTGGGGCCATGTAAGAGAGGAAATCACAAATGTTTTGTGAAGAGGTTGGTGTTATAATCCACACATGCAGTTCATCGCATTCACCACTCAGATACCAAGTCCTGTGCTCTCGCTGTGGCAGTCAGCAATTTTACCAGTGTTTGTGAAAGTCAAAATCTTCCAGTGCCAAAATAAAGCAGAGAATTTTAATTGTTACACAATGAGATTCTAACCCATGCATGCAGAGTACAATGGATTAGCAGTCCATCGCCTAAAACACTCGGCCACCTCATCCTGTAATTTGAATGTGGCAAATGACCTTAAAAAACTGTAGTTGCTGTATGTAAACCCTTGATTGAAATCAATGAAAATTAGGCAGAGCAATGGCAGGGCCATGTGTCGATCCCATCGAGACATTTAACAAATGTTTTGTCAGGCCGAGTGGTCTCAAGTGCTTGATTAAGTGTGTTGAGGTGTAGGTTCAAATCCCACCATTGCGGTTACCCTTGGTGAAGCTATTCTTCAATAACTGAATCTTATTCGTCGCTCTAGGATTGCGCAGGGATTCTATATTCATGTGGGGCCATGTAAGAGAGGAAATCACACATTTTTGTGAAGAGGTTGGTGTTATAATCCACACATGCAGTTCATCGCCTTCACCACTCAGATACCAAGTCCTGTGCTCTCGCTGTGGCAGTCAGCAATTTTACCAGTGTTTGTGAAAGTCAAAATCTTCCAGTGCCAAAATAAAGCAGAGAATTTTAATTGTTACACAATGAGATTCTAACCCATGCATGCAGAGTACAATGGATTAGCAGTCCATCGCCTAAAACACTCGGCCACCTCATCCTGTAATTTGAATGTGGCAAATGACCTTAAAAAACTGTTGTTGCTGTATGTTAACCCCAGATTGAAATCAATGAAAGTTAGGCAGAGCAATGGCAGGGCCATGTGTCGATCCCATCGAGACATTTAACAAATGTTTTGTCAGGCCGAGTGTTCTCAAGTGCTTGATTAAGTGTGTTGAGGTGTCGGTTCAAATCCCACCATTGAGGTTGCCCTTGGTGAAGCTATTCTTCAATACCTGAATCTTATTAGTCACTCTAGGATTGCGCAGGGATTCTATATTCATGTGGGGCCATGTAAGAGAGGAAATCACAAATGTTTTGTGAAGAGGTTGGTGTTATAATCCACACATGCAGTTCATCGCATTCACCACTCAGATACCAAGTCCTGTGCTCTCGCTGTGGCAGTCAGCAATTTTACCAGTGTTTGTGAAAGTCAAAATCTTCCAGTGCCAAAATAAAGCAGAGAATTTTAATTGTTACACAATGAGATTCTAACCCATGCATGCAGAGTACAATGGATTAGCAGTCCATCGCCTAAAACACTCGGCCACCTCATCCTGTAATTTGAATGTGGCAAATGACCTTAAAAACTGTAGTTGCTGTATGTAAACCCTTGATTGAAATCAATGAAAATTAGGCAGAGCAATGGCAGGGCCATGTGTCGATCCCATCGAGACATTTAACAAATGTTTTGTCAGGCCGAGTGGTCTCAAGTGCTTGATTAAGTGTGTTGAGGTGTAGGTTCAAATCGCACAATCGCGGTTACCCTTGGTGAAGCTATTCTTCAATAACTGAATCTTATTCGTTGCTCTAGGATTGCGCAGGGATTCTATATTCATGTGGGGCCATGTAAGAGAGGAAATCACACATTTTTGTGAAGAGGTTGGTGTTATAATCCACACATGCAGTTCATCGCCTTCACCACTCAGATACCAAGTCCTGTGCTCTCGCTGTGGCAGTCAGCAATTTTACCAGTGTTTGTGAAAGTCAAAATCTTCCAGTGCCAAAATAAAGCACAGAATTTTAATTGTTACACGATGAGGATGGGATTCGAACCCATGCATGCAGAGCACAATGGATTAGCAGTCCATCGCCTTAACCACTCGGCCACCTCATCCTGTTATATGCATGCGGCAAATGACCTTAAAAAACTGTTGTTGCTGTATGTTAACCCCAGATTGAAATCAATGAAAGTTAGGCAGAGCAATGGCAGGGCCATGTGTCGATCCCATCGAGACATTTAACAAATGTTTTGTCAGGCCGAGTGTTCTCAAGTGCTTGATTAAGTGTGTTGAGGTGTCGGTTCAAATCCCACCATTGAGGTTGCCATTGGTGAAGCTATTCTTCAATACCTGAATCTTATTAGTCGCTCTAGGATTGCGCAGGGATTCTATATTCATGTGGGGCCACGTAAGAGAGGAAATCACAAATGTTTTGTGAAGAGGTTGGTGTTATAATCCACACATGCATTTCATCGCATTCACCACTCAGATACCAAGTCCTGTGCTCTCGCTGTGGCAGTCAGCAATTTTACCAGTGTTTGTGAAAGTCAAAATCTTCCAGTGCCAAAATAAAGCAGAGAATTTTAATTGTTACACAATGAGATTCTAACCCATGCATGCAGAGTACAATGGATTAGCAGTCCATCGCCTTAACCACTCGGCCACCTCATCCTGTTATATCCATGCGGCAAATGACCTTAAAAAACTGTAGTTGCTGTATGTAAACCCTTGATTGAAATCAATGAAAATTAGGCAGAGCAATGGCAGGGCCATGTGTCGATCCCATCGAGACATTTAACAAATGTTTTGTCAGGCCGAGTGGTCTCAAGTGCTTGATTAAGTGTGTTGAGGTGTAGGTTCAAATCGCACAATCGCGGTTACCCTTGGTGAAGCTATTCTTCAATAACTGAATCTTATTCGTTGCTCTAGGATTGCGCAGGGATTCTATATTCATGTGGGGCCATGTAAGAGAGGAAATCACACATTTTTGTGAAGAGGTTGGTGTTATAATCCACACATGCAGTTCATCGCCTTCACCACTCAGATACCAAGTCCTGTGCTCTCGCTGTGGCAGTCAGCAATTTTACCAGTGTTTGTGAAAGTCAAAATCTTCCAGTGCCAAAATAAAGCAGAGAATTTTAATTGTTACACAATGAGATTCTAACCCATGCATGCAGAGTACAATGGATTAGCAGTCCATCGCCTAAAACACTCGGCCACCTCATCCTGTAATTTGAATGTGGCAAATGACCTTAAAAAACTGTTGTTGCTGTATGTTAACCCCAGATTGAAATCAATGAAAGTTAGGCAGAGCAATGGCAGGGCCATGTGTCGATCCCATCGAGACATTTAACAAATGTTTTGTCAGGCCGAGTGTTCTCAAGTGCTTGATTAAGTGTGTTGAGGTGTCGGTTCAAATCCCACCATTGAGGTTGCCCTTGGTGAAGCTATTCTTCAATACCTGAATCTTATTAGTCGCTCTAGGATTGCGCAGGGATTCTATATTCATGTGGGGCCATGTAAGAGAGGAAATCACAAATGTTTTGTGAAGAGGTTGGTGTTATAATCCACACATGCAGTTCATCGCATTCACCACTCAGATACCAAGTCCTGTGCTCTCGCTGTGGCAGTCAGCAATTTTACCAGTGTTTGTGAAAGTCAAAATCTTCCAGTGCCAAAATAAAGCAGAGAATTTTAATTGTTACACAATGAGATTCTAACCCATGCATGCAGAGTACAATGGATTAGCAGTCCATCGCCTAAAACACTCGGCCACCTCATCCTGTAATTTGAATGTGGCAAATGACCTTAAAAAACTGTAGTTGCTGTATGTAAACCCTTGATTGAAATCAATGAAAATTAGGCAGAGCAATGGCAGGGCCATGTGTCGATCCCATCGAGACATTTAACAAATGTTTTGTCAGGCCGAGTGGTCTCAAGTGCTTGATTAAGTGTGTTGAGGTGTAGGTTCAAATCCCACCATTGCGGTTACCCTTGGTGAAGCTATTCTTCAATAACTGAATCTTATTCGTCGCTCTAGGATTGCGCAGGGATTCTATATTCATGTGGGGCCATGTAAGAGAGGAAATCACACATTTTTGTGAAGAGGTTGGTGTTATAATCCACACATGCAGTTCATCGCCTTCACCACTCAGATACCAAGTCCTGTGCTCTCGCTGTGGCAGTCAGCAATTTTACCAGTGTTTGTGAAAGTCAAAATCTTCCAGTGCCAAAATAAAGCAGAGAATTTTAATTGTTACACAATGAGGATGGAATTCGAACCCATGCATGCAGAGCACAATGGATTAGCAGTCCATCGCCTTAACCACTCGGCCACCTCATCCTGTTATATGCATGCGGCAAATGACCTTAAAAAACTGTTGTTGCTGTATGTTAACCCCAGATTGAAATCAATGAAAGTTAGGCAGAGCAATGGCAGGGCCATGTGTCGATCCCATCGAGACATTTAACAAATGTTTTGTCAGGCCGAGTGTTCTCAAGTGCTTGATTAAGTGTGTTGAGGTGTCGGTTCAAATCCCACCATTGAGGTTGCCCTTGGTGAAGCTATTCTTCAATACCTGAATCTTATTAGTCGCTCTAGGATTGCGCAGGGATTCTATATTCATGTGGGGCCATGTAAGAGAGGAAATCACAAATGTTTTGTGAAGAGGTTGGTGTTATAATCCACACATGCAGTTCATCGCATTCACCACTCAGATACCAAGTCCTGTGCTCTCGCTGTGGCAGTCAGCAATTTTACCAGTGTTTGTGAAAGTCAAAATCTTCCAGTGCCAAAATAAAGCAGAGAATTTTAATTGTTACACAATGAGATTCTAACCCATGCATGCAGAGTACAATGGATTAGCAGTCCATCGCCTAAAACACTCGGCCACCTCATCCTGTAATTTGAATGTGGCAAATGACCTTAAAAAACTGTAGTTGCTGTATGTAAACCCTTGATTGAAATCAATGAAAATTAGGCAGAGCAATGGCAGGGCCATGTGTCGATCCCATCGAGACATTTAACAAATGTTTTGTCAGGCCGAGTGGTCTCAAGTGCTTGATTAAGTGTGTTGAGGTGTAGGTTCAAATCGCACCATTGCGGTTACCCTTGGTGAAGCTATTCTTCAATAACTGAATCTTATTCGTTGCTCTAGGATTGCGCAGGGATTCTATATTCATGTGGGGCCATGTAAGAGAGGAAATCACAAATTTTTGTGAAGAGGTTGGTGTTATAATCCACACATGCAGTTCATCGCCTTCACCACTCAGATACCAAGTCCTGTGCTCTCGCTGTGGCAGTCAGCAATTTTACCAGTGTTTGTGAAAGTCAAAATCTTCCAGTGCCAAAATAAAGCACAGAATTTTAATTGTTACACGATGAGGATGGGATTCCAACCCATGCATGCAGAGCACAATGGATTAGCAGTCCATCGCCTTAACCACTCGGCCACCTCATCCTGTTATATGCATGCGGCAAATGACCTTAAAAAACTGTTGTTGCTGTATGTTAACCCCAGATTGAAATCAATGAAAGTTAGGCAGAGCAATGGCAGGGCCATGTGTCGATCCCATCGAGACATTTAACAAATGTTTTGTCAGGCCGAGTGTTCTCAAGTGCTTGATTAAGTGTGTTGAGGTGTCGGTTCAAATCCCACCATTGAGGTTGCCCTTGGTGAAGCTATTCTTCAATACCTGAATCTTATTAGTAGCTCTAGGATTGCGCAGGGATTCTATATTCATGTGGGGCCACGTAAGAGAGGAAATCACAAATGTTTTGTGAAGAGGTTGGTGTTATAATCCACACATGCAGTTCATCGCATTCACCACTCAGATACCAAGTCCTGTGCTCTCGCTGTGGCAGCCAGCAATTTTACCAGTGTTTGTGAAAGTCAAAATCTTCCAGTGCCAAAATAAAGCACAGAATTTTAATTATTACACGATGAGGATGGGATTCGAACCCATGCATGCAGAGCACAATGGATTAGCAGTCCATCGCCTTAACCATGCAGCCACCTCATCCTGTTATATGCATGCGGCAAATGACCTTAAAAAACTGTAGTTGCTGTATGTTAACCCCAGATTGAAATCAATGAAAGTTAGGCAGAGCAATGGCAGGGCCATGTGTCGATCCCATCGAGACATTTAACAAATGTTTTGTCAGGCCGAGTGTTCTCAAGTGCTTGATTAAGTGTGTTGAGGTGTCGGTTCAAATCCCACCATTGAGGTTGCACTTGGTGAAGCTATTCTTCAATACCTGAATCTTATTAGTAGCTCTAGGATTGCGCAGGGATTCTATATTCATGTGGGGCCACGTAAGAGAGGAAATCACAAATGTTTTGTGAAGAGGTTGGTGTTATAATCCACACGCATTTCATCGCATTCACCACTCAGATACCAAGTCCTGTGCTCTCGCTGTGGCAGTCAGCAATTTTACCAGTGTTTGTGAAAGTCAAAATCTTCCAGTGCCAAAATAAAGGACAGAATTTTAATTGTTACACGATGAGGATGGGATTCGAACCCATGCATGCAGTTCACAATGGATTAGCAGTCCATCACCTTAACCACTCGGCCACCTCATCCTGTTACATCCATGCGGCAAATGATCTTAAAAAACTGTTGTTGCTGTATGTTAACCCCAGATTGAAATCAATGAAAGTTAGGCAGAGCAATGGCAGGGCCATGTGTCGATCCCATCGAGACATTTAACAAATGTTTTGTCAGGCCGAGTGGTCTCAAGTGCTTGATTAAGTGTGTTGAGGTGTAGGTTCAAATACCACCATTGAGGTTGCCCTTGGTGAAGCTATTCTTCAATAACTGAATCTTATTTGTCGCTCTAGGATTACACAGGGATTCTATATTCATGTGGGGCCATGTAAGAGAGGAAATCACACATTTTTGTGAAGAGGTTGGTGTTATAATCCACACATGCAGTTTATCGCCTTCACCACTCAGATACCAAGTCCTGTGCTCTCGCTGTGGCAGCCAGCAATTTTACCATTGTTTGTGAAAGTCAAAATCTACCAGTGCCAAAATAAAGCACATAATTCTACTTGTTACACAATGAGATTCTAACCCATGCATGCAGAGTACAATGGATTAGCACTCCATCGCCTTAACCACTCGGCCACCTCATCCTGTAATTTGAATGTGGCAAATGACCTTAAACAACTGTAGTTGCTGTATGTAAACCCAAGATTGAAATCAATGAGAATTAGGCAGAGCAATGGCAGGGCCATGTGTCGATCCCATCGAGACATTTAACGAATGTTTCGTCAGGCCGAGTGGTCTCAAGTGCTTGATTAAGTGTGTTGAGGTGTCGGTTCAAATCCCACCATTGAGGTTGCCCTTGGTGAAACTATTCTTCAATACCTGAATCTTATTAGTCGCTCTAGGATTGTGCAAGGATTCTATATTCACGTGGGGCCATGTAAGAGAGGAAATCACAAATGTTTTGTGAAGAGGTTGGTGTTATAATCCACACATGCAGTTCATCGCCTTCACCACTCAGATACCAAGTCCTGTGCTCTCGCTGTGGCAGTCAGCAATTTTACCAGTGTTTGTGAAAGTCAAAATCTTCCAGTGCTAAAATAAAGCACAGAATTTTAAATGTTACACAATGAGATTCTAACCCATGCATGTAGATCACAATGGATTAGCAGTCCATCGCCTTAACCATTCGGCCACCTCATTCCGTGATTTGCATGTGGCAAACGACCTTAACTGTTGCCTCTAGAGACAAAACCTCTCTCATTGTCACTCAATGCCTAGGCTTACCTCCACTGTACTGACATCCTACCATACCCTTGTCTGTACATTATGCCTTGCATCTATTCTTCCACGCCCAGAAATCTGCTCCTTTTGTTCTCTGTTCTGAACGCACTAGACGAACAGTTCTTATCGCCTTTACCCTTACCATTATCCTACTCCTCCTCTGTTCCTCTGGTGATGTAAAGGTTAACCCTGCAGCCCCCAGCACCGCTCTCATTCCCCTCCTACTCCCCAGGCGTTCTCATTTGTTGACATCGCTAACCGTAAAAGCCTTGGTTCCATGCATGTTAAAATCAGAAGCCTCCTCCGTAAGTTTGTTTTATTCACTGCTTTAGCACACTCCACCAACCCTGATGTCTTTGCCGTGTCTGAATCCTGGCTACCAAAAATCCTGAAATTTCCATCCCCATCTACAACATTTTCTGACAAGATAGTACTTCCAAAAGGGCGGAGTTGCAATGTACTGCAGAGATAGCCTGCAGAGTTCTTTCATACCATCCAGGTCTGTGCCCAAAACATTCGAGCTTCTACTTTTAAAAATCCACCTTTCCAGAAACAAGTCTCTCACCGTGGTCGCTCTCACCCCCCTTAGCCCCCAGCTGTGCCCTGGACACCATATTTGAATTGATTGCCCCCCATCTATCTTCATAGTTCGTACTGTTAGATGACCAAAACTGGGACATGCTTAACACACTGGCCATCCTCCAATCTAAGCTAGATGCCCTCAATATCACACAAATTATCAAGTGGACCTACCAGGTACAACCCTAAATCCGTAACCATGGGCACCCTCTTAGATATCATCCTGACTGCTTACGTAATTGGTCCGCGGTCAAACGACCACCCCTCATGACTGTCAAACGCTCCTTAAAACACTTCAGCGAGCAGGCCTTTCTATTGGACCTGGCCCGGGTAACCTGGAAGGATATTGACCCCATCCCGTCAGTAGAGGATGCCTAGTTGCTCTTTAAAAGTGCTTTCCTCACCATCTTAAAGAGGCATTCCCCATAAAAAAATGTAGAACTAAGAACAGATATAGGTTATTGGATATTGGTTCACCCCAGACTTGACTGCCCTTGATCAGCACAAAAACATCCTATGGCGTTCTGCATTAGCATCGAATAGCCCCCGCGATATGCAACTTTTCAGGGAAGTCAGGAACCAATATACAGTCCGTTTGAAAAAAATAGCCCTAGCTTTCCTAACAGAAATGTTCATCCTGTAGCAATAATTTCAAAAAGATTTGGGACACTGTAAAGAATTAGAGCACCTCCTCCCAGCTGCCCACTGCCAAAAGGCTAGGAACCACTGTCACCAGCAATAAATCTACGATAATCGATAATTTCAATAAGCATTTTTCTACGGCTGGCCATGCTTTCCACCCGGCCAACAGCTCTGCACGCCCTGCAGTAACTTGCCCAAGCACCCCCCGCTTCTCTTTCAGCCAAATCTAAACAGCAAAATCTGGATCCCTACAAATCAGCTGGGCTAGACAATCTGGACCCTCTCTTTCTAAAATGATCTGCCGAAATTGTTGCAACCCCCAATAGTAGCCTGTTCAACGTCTCTTTCGTATCGTCTGAGATCCCCAAATATTGGAAAGCTGCTGGGGTCAACCTGCTCTTCAAAGGGGAGACACTCTAGACCCAAACTTTTATACACCTACAGTTGAAGTCAGAAGTTTACATACACCTAGGTTGGAGTCATTAACTTCTTATGGGCAGGTGGGACGGTAACATAATACATCAAAATAAAGCTTAACTTCTTGTTAATCCAGCCGCTGTGTCAGATTTCAAAAAGGCTTTACGGCGAAAGCACACCATGCGATTATCTGAGGACAGCACGCTGCATGCAAAAGAATGAAAACACATTTCAACCAGGCAGGTACGAAAGTAAAAAAATAGCAATATAATAAATGCCTTACCTTTGGTAATCTATCTTCTTCTGTTGGCCCTCCAAAAGGTCCCGGATACATCACAAAAGGTTCTTTTGTTCGATAATGTCCTTCTTTATATCCATAAAAACTCAGTTTAGCTAAGAAGAAGTTAACAGATCACCGACTATTTCAAATCCCACCGTAACTTCTCCACTATGCAATCTGGTTTCCGAGCTGGTCATCGGTGCACATCAGCCACACTCAAGGTCCAAAATGATATCATAACCGCGATCGATAAAAGACTGTACTGTGAAGCCGTCTTCATTGACCTGGCCAAGTCTTTCGACTCTGTCAATCACCGCATTCTTATCTCAAATGACTTCCTCGCCTGGTTCACCAACTACTTCTCAGATAGAGTTCAGTGTGTCAAATTAGAGGGCCTGTTGTCCGGACCTCTGGCAGTCTCTATGGGGTGCCACAGGGTTCAATTCTCAGGCCGACACTTTTCTCTGTAGATATCAATGATGTCGCTGATCCACCTCTACGCAGACGACACCATTCTGTATACATCTGGCCCTTCTTTGGACACTGTGTTAACAATCCTCCAAACGAGCTGCAATGCCATACAACTCTCCTTCCGTGGCCTCCAACTGCTTGTAAAACTAAATGCATGCTCTTCAACTGATCGCTGCCTGCGCCCGCCCGACTAGCATCACTACTCTGGACGGTTCTGACTTGGAATATCTGGACAACTATAAATACCTAGGTGTCTGGATAGACTGTAAACTCTCCTTCCAAACTCACATTAAGAATCTTCAATCCAAAATGATATCTATTATCGGCTTCCTATTTCGCAACAAAGTCTCCTTCACTCATGCTGCCAAACAAACCCTCTGAAAACTGTTTATCCTACCGATCCTTGACGATGTCATTTACAAAATAGCCTCCAACACTCTACTCAGCAAACTGGATGTCGTCTATCACAGTGCCATCTGTTTTGTCACCAAAGCCCCTTATACTGCCCACTACTGCGACCTGTATGCTCTCGATGGCTGGCCCTCACTACATATTCATTGCCAAACCCACTGGCTCCAGGTCATATTTTAGTCTTTGCTAGATAACTCCACACCTTATTTCAGCTCACTGGTCACCATAGCAACACCCACCCGTAGCACGCATGCACTCCAAAGCCAACACTTACTTTGTCCGCCTTTCCTTCCAGTTCTCTGCTGCCAATGACTGGAACGAATTGCAAAAATCACTGAAGCTTGACTTAGATCTCCCGCTCTACCTTTAAGCATCAGCTGTCAGAGCAGCTTACCAATCACTGTACCTGTACACAGCCAATCTATATATAGCACACTCAACTACATCATCCCCATATTGTTATTGATCTTCTTGCTCTTTTGCACCCCAGTATCTCTACTTGCACATCATCTGCACAGCTATCACTACAGTGTTAATGCTAAATTGTAATTATTTTGCCTCCATGGCCAATTTATTGCCTTACCTCCCTACATTTGCACACACTGTACCTGTTCTCAACTGGCCTACCTGGTAAATAAATGTGAAATAAATATAATAAACAAACAAAGAATGTGTTTAGTGAGTCGGCCAGAGCAGAGGCAGTAGGGATGTTCGGATGACCAGTGATAAGTGTGTGAATTGGACAATTTTCCTGTCCAAGGTACATTTGGGTGTCAAGGGAAATGTATTGAGTAAAAAGTACATTGTACATAAAATAACAGAGTGAGTAAAAGTAGTCAGAAATATAAAATAGTAAAGTAATGTACAGATACTTGTAAGTACTACTTAAGTAGTTTGTGGTATTTTTACACCACTTCCCAAATTCCTTCATACCAATACATTAACTGTCACGCCTTGGTCTTAGTATTTTGTGTTTTAGTTTATTAGTTAGTCAGACCAGGGTGTGACATGGGTTTATTATGTATTGTATTTTCGTATTGGGGTTTGTAGTGTTTGGGATTGTAGCTGATTAGGGGTGTGTGTGTGTTTAATAGGTTTGGCTGCCTGAGGCGGTTCTCAATCAGAGTCAGGTGATTCTCGTTGTCTCTGATTGGGAACCGTATTTAGGTAGCCTGGTTTTCGCTTTGTATTTCGTGGGTGATTGTTCCTGTCTCTGTGTAGTGTGCACCAGTCAGGCTGTATAGGTTTCACGTTCCGTTTTGTTGTTTTTGTATTTATTAAGTTATTTCATGTATAGTTCGTTTGTTTGTTTTCACATTAAACATGAGTAACTTACACGCTGCATTTCGGTCCGACTTTCATTCAACAAAAGAAGAACGCCGTTACATTAACATACTTTACAGTGGGGCAAAAAAGTATTTAGTCAGCCACCAATTGTGCAAGTTCTCCCACTTAAAAAGATAAGAGAGGCCTGTAATCTGCATCATAGGTGCACTTCAACTATGACAGACAAAATTAGAAAATTTTGATTTAATGAATTTTTTATGAATTTATTTGCAAATTATGGTGAAAAATAAGTATTTGGTCACCTACAAACAGGCAAGATTTCAGGCTCTCGCGGACCTGTAACTTCTTTAAGAGGCTCCTCTGTCCTCCACTCGTTACCTGTATTAAATGGAACCTGTTTGAACTTGTTGTCAGTATAAAAGACACCTGTCCACAACCTCAAACAGTCACACTCAACTATGGCCAAGACCAAAGAGCTGTCAAAGGACACCAGAAACAAAATTGTAGACCTGCACCAGGCTGGGAAGACTGCATCTGCAATAGGTAAGCATCTTAGTTTAAAGAAATCAACTGTGGGAGCAATTATTAGGAAATGGAAGACATACAAGACCACTGATAATCTCCCTCGATCTGGGGCTCCACGCAAGATCTCACCCTGTGGGGTCAAAATGATCACAAGAACGGTGAGCAAAAATCCCAGAACCACACGGGGGGACCTAGTGAATGACCTGCAGAGAGCTGGGACCAAAGTAACAAAGCCTACCATCAGTAACACACTACGCCGCCAGGGACTCAAAATCCTGCAGTGCCAGACGTGTCCCCCTGCTTAAGCCAGTACATGTCCAGGCCCATCTGAAGTTTGCTAGAGAGCATTTGGATGACCCAGAAGATTGGGAGAATGTCATATGGTCAGGTGAAACCAAAATACAACTTTTTGGTAAAAAATCAACTCGTCGTGTTGAGTTCAAAAAAATGCTGAGTTGCATCCAAAGAACACCATACCTACTGTGAAGCATGGGGGTGGAAACATCATGCTTTGGGGCTGTTTTTCTGCAAAGGGTCCAGGACGACTGATCCGTGTAAAGGAAAGAATGAATGGGGCCATGTATCGTGAGTATTTGAGTGAAAACCTCCTTCCATCAGCAAAGATGAAATGTGACTGGGTCTTTCAGCATGACAATGATCCCAAACACACCGCCCGGGCGACGAAGGAGTGGCTTTGTAAGAAGCATTTCAAGGTCCTGGAGTGGCCTAGCCAGTCTCCAGATCTCAATCTCATAGAAAATCTTTGGAGGGAGTTGAAAGTCCGTGTTGCCCAGCAACAGCCACAAAACATCACTGCTCTAGAGGAGATCTGCATGGAGGAACGGGCCAAAATACCAGCAACAGTGTGTGAAAACCTTGTGAAGACATACAGAAAACGTTTGACCTCTGTTATATACCCTTTTGGCAATGACAAAGTATTGAGAAACTTTTGTTATTGATCAAATACTTATTTTCCACCATAATTTGCAAATAAATTGATTAAAAATCCTACAATGTGATTTTCTGGATTTATTTTCTCATTTTGTCTGTCATAGTTGAAGTGTATCTATGATGAACATTACAGGCCTCTCATCTTTAAGTGGGAGAACATGCACAATTGGTGGCTGACTAAAGACTTTTGCCCCACTGTATATACCGTTACACATGCACTTATCACATAGTATTCCATACATAAATTCCATACATAAATTAAAGGTCATGCAACCTGAGTTGAAACCTGAGTGAGGTGCACATAAACAGATGCATGCGCAATATATTCATGTGTTGGACACTTGATACGGTCACATGATTTTGTTGTGGTATGTCACAAAATAATGTTACAACCACACATATCAAAATTAATTGTATATATATATATATATATATATCAATATTTTACTAAGTGGATGGTCTCTACAGAAGGTGTAAACAGTACAGCCAAATGGTTCGTTGCATAGTAGGAATATCATAAATAGGTAGTGTCAATATAAATAACATATGATACTGTATGTACAGGAACAATATCAGTGATAGACGAGGTAGTTATATGCATACAATCAGGGGTAAAGATTAGCAGCAACGTATGGGGTGCATGTTAGGAGATGTGAATAGAGGCACTGCAGATTGTGCTGATGACTGGTCCGTCCGAACCACTCATGAACAAGGGAATCAATATTCAGAGAGACTGTTTCTGTCCTGCCCTTGACTTTGGTGCAGGGCATGTAATGTTCATAGCCTCTTCATTGCAAAACTCCCTGATCTTCTCAAAACGATCAGTTTGTCTTGCTGTGTCCAGTCCAGGTGGTGCTTGTACAGGCAGACCATCAATGGGCAGAAGGACGCTAAGCAGCTGAAACCTGGTCCCGAAAGTCCAGACGCTCCTTGGCGACAACACCAGGCTCCAGAGCACCAAATCTGTAAAACAGGGAATAACAACAACAAAAAACTACAACCCAGCACAACATTAATTCACCTCCCAAGTTTAGATAAGAATAACCTCATACAATGAAAAGTGTTTTACCTGAAGTGCTGGTACTGCTTGATCTGTGGCGGCAGCCTGAGGCGTTGTTGCCAGCCAGCTTTCCACCAGCACCGTACCATCCTCCAGTTCAAAAACCAGCTGTGGGATGTTGACCCCTGTCACAGTGCTGTCCTTCACAACACCAGCCATCTCAGACAAAGTGTTCACTCTGTTCTTTCTGAAGCGCTGCTTGATGAGGTCGAAGCACCAGCCATGGGCAAACTTGGTGTGGCCTGTGATCAGGAAGTGAAGGTCCAGATTGTGGTGGAGGTTGTGAATACCAGAGCACAAACTTGTTCTTGTTTTGGCCACTGCAGTTATCACAATTCAGGTCCACACGTGTTTTCCCAACTCTGTAGTTGAAGAAATGGTGCCTGTAGTTGATGACTGTGCTGCTGCCTTTGCTTGCTTGGGCCAGCTCTCTTTTTGATAACTGGTGGATTAGAGTCAGGTGGGTTCTACTGATTGATGCTGACAAATTCCAGATACAAATGTTTTAGCATTATTTTACAATAGATGCAAAAAATGGCATTCTGCTTTATCACTACACACAGTTCAGACAGGGAATGTTAGCTACTGTAGCGAACAGCAAGCTTTAACTAGCATTACAAACAGATTTGCTAGCTATGACCATGTTAACTTCTTTGGGGTAGTGGGCAGAATTTTCACGTCCGGATGAAAAGCATGCCCAGATCCTAGGATATGCATATTATTAGTAGATTTGGATAGAAAACACTTTGAAGTTTCTAAAACGGTTTGAATGATGTATGTGAGTATAACAGAACTCATATGACAGGCAACAACCTGAGAAAAATGCAACCAGGAAGTGGAAAATCTGAGGTTTGTAGGTTAACTCTTTGCTTATCCAAGATAGTGGAAATGGGGTCATGTTGCACCTCCTAATGCTTCCAGTAGATGTCACTTTGTCCGTACTTTCCGCTGGACTTAGATTCTGTACTGATCACGCGAACAACAAGGAGGAATTTGGACATAATCAAACAAGTCAAAGATTTGTGGAATTGGGATTCCTGGGAGTGCATTCTGATGAAGAGCATCAACGTTAAGTGAATATTTAATGCTATTTCTGACTTCTGTTGACTATAACATGGCGGATATCTCTTTGGGTTGATTTGTCGCCTGAGCGTCGTACTCAGATTATTGCATGGTTTACTTTTTCCGTAAAGTTTTTTTTGTAAATCTGACAGCGGTTGCATCAAGGAGAATTGCATCTAAAATTCCATGTATAACACGGTGTATTTTCATCAACATTTATGATGACTATTTCTGGATATTGATGTGGCTCTCTGCAAAAATCACCGGATGTTTTGGAACTACTGAACATAACTCGTCAATGTCAACTCAGATTCTTCGATATAAATATGATCTTTACCGAACAAAACATACATATATTGTGTAATATGAAGTCCTATGAGGGTCATCTGATGAAGATCAAAGATTAGTGATTAATTTTATCTACATTTCTGCTTTGTGACTCCTCTCTTTGGCTGGAATTTTCATTTATTTTTTCTGTGACTTGGCTCTGACTTAACATAATAGTTTGGTTTGCTTTCATCGTAAAGCCATTTTGAAAATCAAACACTGTGGCTGGATTTACAACAAGTGTCTTTAAAATGGTGTAAAATACACGCATGTTTGAGGATTTTGAATTATGGGATTTCTGTTGTTTTGAATTTGGTGCCATGCAGTTTCACTGGCAGTTGACGAGGAGAGACGCTACCGTCCCACATACCCAGTAGGTTCAATATTAGCTAGCGAACATTAGGCTATAACTTTCCATGTGAAATGCCATTCTGAGAAAACTACACCAACGTTACACACACTTAATTCACATAAGTTAATGTTAGCTAGCAAGCCAGCCACCTAACCTCAGCTGACATTAGCTAGCGAACGGCAAGCTTTAACTTGGGGTCTTTTGTTTAGACATGTCACATTAACTAGAAAGCTAAAATATGAAATATAATCCCAATCCATAGAGTAACGTTACTAGCAATACAAACCGATTGTCATAGCAAGCTAAAGTTACCCAAATAACGCTAGGTTCATGGTTAGTTAGCAAGTCAGCCATCGAACTCCAGCTGGCTAGCTAACAGCAAGCTTTAGCTTGCAGTGAAAACTTTTTGACAAAATTATAAGCGTATAATATCTGAATCTGTAGCTAGATTCTTAACTGTATACATGGATGAAAGCTTCACGGCAGACTGCAACCCATTTGATAAGACATGCTGTGTTGTTTCCGTTTAGTTTGCACAGCTTGTTTGGCCGGTTGTGTTCCACTGATCAAAATGTCCAGAGTGAGAGAGTCATTATTGCACGATCGTTGTCCAGAAAGTAGTCCATCCCCACAACTTTTTCCCACTGACCTTTGTCGATAGCGCCTGATAAATTCAGGGCAGCAATGTTATTGAGAGCAGTAGCAAAATATTTACAGTTCTCCATCGCTATCTTTCAAAAAAATATACTTTGAACGATGATAGTCCTTTCTACTATCTAGGCATTAAGAGCAGCTCATTATATAGACAAAATGCAACACTGCAGACCAATCCAAACTCATCTCTCGGCATGTTTTATATTAAGGCACATGAAAGTTCACACGTTCGAGAAGGCAAAAAAAATGCATTTTGATAAAATAAAAATGTTCGTTCAAAAGGCTCTCCTGTGAAGTCATGATTTGCGACAGTTTCCTGAATCAGGTTACAAAGTAACCCGTTTGTCCCACGTACAAGTCTTCCCACCTGAGCCCTAGCTCTATTCGGTCTGGTCCATTTCTCCCACCAGTACAGCAAGAGCATGAGAGAAGTTTGAATGTTCTCTCTCCATACTCACTCCACATGCGTGGTCTCAGGACACATGACACACTACTCAGGTTACAGATAGGAGTGTTAAGTCACTTTCGCATTGAACGCCTTGGTTCTTTCTTCAGCCGGTTAGGGAGGGGTTTTTAGGTTCACACTGTTCGGTTCAATTATCTCTTTCATTCAGTAAGATACCATCTGAGTGACAGTGTTCTAAGCTGTGCCACTAGAGATTCTAGGTTTGAGTCCAGGCTCTGTCGCAGACGGCCGCGACCGGGAGGCGGCGCACAATTGGCCAGCGTCGTCCAGGCCAGCAGGGATATCCTTGTCTCATCGTGTACTAGCGACTCCTGGGGCGGGCCGGGCGCAGTGCACGCTGACACGGTTGCCAGGTGTACGGTGTTTCTTCTGACACATTGGTGCGGCTGGCTTCCAGATTGGATGGGCATTGTGTCAAGAAGCAGTGCGGCTTGGTTGGGTTGTGTTTCGGAGGACGCATGGCTCTCGACCTTCACCTCTCCCGAGTCCGTACGGGAGTTGTAGCGATGAGACAAGACTAACTACTACCAATTGAATACCATGAAATTGGGGAGAAAAAAGGGCTGACAAATATAACACCGTGTCACATTTGCCATAACTGGAGTGAGAACAGAGCAAAAAATCTGTTTAAGACACTCTAAATCTGGAAATCCAGACCATCCATTATGATAAATTATATTCTCAATACCAATATCTCTAAGACAAAGTCAGAGTATAACTATTGAAACGATTTTCAAAATTTAATCATACTCCCTTTTTTTTTAACTGGCCACCTCTCCGAAGAGTTACCAGATCATGGTGTTAGTACCCCAACCCAAGGGGGAGTCCCAACAATCCAGCAGACCCAATCTGGTGAAATTTGTATTGAAACGAAGACAAAAATTAAGTCAGCAATACACATGTCACAATCCATTTGGAGTAACTGTCATCCCTTAACATATTTTTCCTTCTATATACACACAGACTGAACAAAGTACATTTGTACATTTACCCAAAGACCATGCCCCCAGGGACCTGGTAATTTTCCATTCGAAAACCTGATTCAAAAACATGTTAAATCAAAAATAAACCGGTTCTAATAACCAATCCATTTAGAATGGCAACTCTTGATAACCCCATAAGGAAATAATCTCATAAAGTAATGGTAAAATAGAACAGAAACTGGTGTTTCTCATTCATGCTATTAAATCCCACCTGTTTCGATCATTTCCTGTGAGATTGGTGAAGGATGATCAGAAAGTCAGGATACTGGCCATTAGACACCATTAAATAGTTCCTTTCCTTGTCCTTCAGAAACCATTTAAAACATTTCCATCCTTCTGCATACCCAATTTAAAAACATATTGAAAAGACCCCACAAAATTAATCCCGCGGTATTAACACCAATAACAAATATTCATACCTGGTGAGTTGTGTGTGCATGCTAGTGGTAAACCGTAGGTTAAAACACACATGAACAGGCCTTACTTATCTGGGAACTCTGTTTATGGCCTAATCCAGATACATTTATACTTAACTGCTGAATATCATATAGCTCTCCAAGACCAGTCTCGGGGAACATTCCAACGAGAGATAATGAAACCCCCTCCTCTTCCGGAAATGAACGTGTACATTGTTAGCATTCACTTTGCCACATCTTTAATCAGCAATCCACCACACACACACCATGTTAAAATGGTAATTTGGTTAAATTAAGAAGGAAAATCAGATGTTTGGCAAATAGTGTTTTACTATATCAGTTAAAATCAGATTACTTGTGCAATTCTTCTATGTGTACTGTAGTATAATTGCAGCTAAGCTTGCTGTTATCGTGCTGTTAAATACCACCGCTCTAGCTAGCAGCACACATAGCGCCAACTAACTAAGTAACTTGTCATTTGTTTGATAACCTGCATAACAGTAGCTAGCTACAAAAGCCAACTGTTGCTACTGTAGCTATGCTTATAGTTATAATTACAATTAGATTGGGTGGTAATGCGCTGTTATCAGTTTATTTTACTATTGTGGTTATATTCGGTGACTTCTCGTCAAAAATCAAAAAGTCATGCTAGTCAAAAATCATTTATCAAACATCAAACAATAGCATGGTTGTGCTGCCATCCTGTTAGAAGGTAACAGATGATTTTTTTACAATGGTTAAGGTGGATTTTCATTGTGTTCCATGGTGATATTCGCCCCCTAGTGGAGCTTTCTGGTACTTAGAAAGACTGTACGCAAACAAGAAGTAGAGAATTCGTTCTGCACGCTTAGAAGCAGCTAAAAACAACGCTACGGTGCAGGTCTTTTAGTGTAGTTATTTCTTGTCACTCTTCAACCTCGGAAAATATTTGTTTGTATAGTTCGATTCAAGCATTTAGCTAGTGATGAGAATCTTGTTATTGATAGAGTTGCTTACATATCAATGTTGGTTGGTTGCATTTACTCACACAAATTGCAATGCATTTCATGTATGCCGTTAGCTGTATTACTTTGCTGATGCGTCATGCAAACTAATTGTAAAATATGTAATACTGTAGTTTTGTTACTGTTTTCTAGTGTAACATGCTTTGTTATTCTACAGAGATGGTTGTACATTATTAGAGTAATGAAAGGAGTTAGCCAATTACCATAGAAGTAACAATTAGCTATATGGTTTGGCATCATGCCAGATGCATGGTACCTTAGCACGTGCTTTGTATTTATGCAACTTCAAATGTATAATGTACAGCTATAGTATGTCGGTGTGAATTGAATACTAAAGTATATTATTTTCTGTATTTTGCAGTTTCACAACAAACTTTTTCAACATATTCATTCAAGAAAAGTCACGCCTTGGGAGTTTTATTGAAGACTTAGTTTTTAGCTATCTGTCTAATTTTGCATGGGAAAGCAATTCAAGGGCAGAATAATGGTATTATTTCACTTTAATAGCTACTATAAATTGGACAGTGCAGTAAGAATAACAAGAATTTAAGCTTTCTGCCAGTATCAGATATGTCTATGTCCTGGAAAATGTTCTTGTTACTTACAACCTCATGCTAATCGCATTAGCCTACATTAGTTCAATCATTCCATGGAAGGGACACCGATCCCAAAGAAGATTTATAGGGTTTTTTAACAAGTGTTTGAGTTTATTGGCTATTGGCTAATTGGCTATTTTGCTTGATAGCCTTTAGTGCCCAGGCTGATTGTGTTGGTGCACTGGCAGATTAGTCACCCCCTTAAAACATAGTGGCCTTGTCCCTAAAATTAATTTCCTGGTATGTTATGCTCTTCAAACAGGTTGCTCTGGAATTCATGAGACTGGTATCTGTGGACCTCAAGAAGATATTTTATGAAGGCCTGGACAGTCATCTTTCCAAGCTCCTTGAATTCTACTGGGCCAAGAGCGATTGAGGGATGGAGCTAAAACACCTAATGGAAAGTCTTGACAAAGACATAGGTTCCATTATATTCACATTAAAACCTGTTAAGGCTCGGGACAATACTGCCCCCTTTAGATGAATTGCTTGCCCATAGTAAACTGAAAAGAAATCTGTCCAAAATTGCTAATATATGCATATAATAATTATTATTGAATTGAAAACACTCTAAAGCTTCTAAAACCGTTTGAATTATGTCTGTATGTATAGCAAAACTCACAGGGCTAGTTTTGTCATCCAGAAAGTTGGGCCAACTTTGACGTCATCGCCCCCACCCTTCCCAACCAGCTATGGATCTGCGAACAGTTTCTATGTCTTCCGCGAGATGTCCTCTATCAGTAGAGCGTTTAATTGTGCAAATCCCGCGAGCTTTGACCCTTTGGCAGGCAAAATAGCGAGTGTCGCGAGAAAATACATGCGCTTTCAGGCGCGCGTTGAGCACAGAGCTCCCTTTGTTCCAACTTGCATGAGAAGAAGTTAGATTGTCCGTTTGAATTGAGAATTGTTTTGTACGTTAATAACATCCTAAAGCTTGATTCTGCACTTAGTTTGACCAGTTTAGTCGACATATAATATGTAATTTTGAAGTTTTGATGCGCAACTGTTCGGGACCAGAAGTCATTTTGGATGCATTTCAGCTGAAGCTGTTAGCATATGCTAATACAAAGACACACGACTTGAAACCAAATGATGTATTGGGTAAGTATGACTCCTTCCACTACATTCTGATCGAAGACCATCAAAGGTAAGGGAATATTTATGTTGTAATTTTGTGTATCTGTTGACTCCAACATAGCGAAGAAATATTGCTTATGTCTGAGCGCCGTCTCAGATGATAGAATATTGAAAGATTTCTGTAACGTTAAAAAGAAATGTGACAAAGCGATTGCATTAAGAAGCAGTGTATCTTTCTAAAGTATTTTGTACATTTATTACCTACATTTATTACCTAGCTGTATTGATAATTGCTACTTTTTAAAATACACATCAATATTGGGGGTGAGACCTTAATATTGACAACTACATTAACAATGTTGTAAAACAGTCAATTAGGCTTTTGATGTTAGAGTTCCAATCAAAGGAAGAGAGAGGCTGTGCTCTGAGGAATGCCATACTTCCTGCGAGAAGACCCTACCAATTTATTTTAAGATGTGAGGCATACCACCCTACAACATAACCTTAGGCTTTCTCCCAGAAGTCAAATTTCCTATGAATCATGACGCACAATGGAGTCAAGTTGAATGTCTGTCACCTTCTGAAGTGAATGTAGCACATAGGCCAAATCAAATGTGAACCAACTACAGTATATAAGGGCATCTCTTTTTGCAATGTTTTAGATGTTTTACTTTTACTCCCTTGCTAGACATTCAGTTGAGAATAGTGATTTAGCATGCTTTTTGTCCAGAGGAAACTAAGTCTTTATCTTGGACAACTTCATCTTGGACTGCAAAGCAAAAATCAGGACCATACATTAAACACAATACTAGGTTTGGGCGATAATACCTAACAACCATGTAAACTACTATTGATAGCTGTTGTCGACGGTTGTGAAATGTAAGTATGCGCAGGTTTTTGGATATTTTAATGTATCACACGTCCCTGGTGTATGGCAGCACACAATACTGCTGTGCCCTTAGTGATATGTCAAATTCCCCATTAGACAATTAACATAATTAAAGTGGCACTGTGAGGAATTCCAAATTTCTTTACCAAAGCTGTAAAAATATTTATTATTGATGGGACAATTATTCCCTACACCATGCAGTGCTGATTTTGCCATCTGAACAGGAATTGCAATCCGTTTTGCTTCAACATTGTTTGTCAGTGGGCTCACTCTGGTCCGTCTTCAATATAAACTTAGCATTTTAGGCTATACTTTTGCGTAACAAACTAATTGCTTATTGTAGGGAATCATTGTCCTATTTTTAACATTTCTAGAGAAATAGTTTTTGCAGCTTTTGTAAACTGGTCATTTAAAGAGAAAGTAGAGGTGGAATTCTACACAGTGCACCTTTAATATAATGAATGTTGTAGATTGCCAAAACAGCACTGAATGATAGATGATGCTTTACATGGTTTTCCCCCTTAGGGTAGCCTAGTGGTTAGAGCGTTGGACTAGTAACCGGAAGTTCAAACCCCGAGCTGACAAGGTACAAACCAGTCATTCTGCCCCTGAACAGGCAGTTAACCCACTGTTCCTAGGCTGTCATTAAAAATAAGAATTTGTTCTTAACTGACTTGCCTAGTTAAATAAAGGTAAAAATATATAAACTATTCAGTGTTGGATGAACATAGGCCTTTGCGGCGCGATAGCAGACAATCAATCATTTTTAGCAAATAGGAAAATAACAGACATGTTTTACCTCAACGAAGAACACATTATTTCTAGACCTGGGAGCAATCATGGTTAACTGACGTGCTTAAGGACCATGCTTGTTTACTGGCGCAACGCTCTTGACCACTAGGCTACCTGCCACCCCACTTGCGCTGCATCAATATGCAACAGTACATTTGCAGACATTTTCAAAGAAACAAAATGTATTGTAGTATGTTTTGTAGGGCAATGCCTTTATTCTTTGCCTCTTTTTGTTCTGTTTTTCAGAAGACAACTGATTCTGAGGAAGTCACCCAATGGAGTGAAAATCAGTGTCGTTGTGGTTGGAGCTGCAGCAGATGACCCAATGCCAGCTGACAATGTGGACGTTGCCCTTGTGATAGAAGAGCAGGTGATCATACATGAGCTTCACAATGTCCCAAATGCCACTTTGATTGGACCTTCTTTATTGTCTCAACATGGGTTACCCAAAAATGGTTGAGGTAGTTCAGAAAATGTTCTTGAAGATTGGTGCAGAAAACTACAGCAGAAGTGCATGGGCTGAAGAACCGTATTTTGTTAATTCAACTAATTGGTGTGTTTTTGTTTTGCTCGCAGTAGTTGAGTTAATTCCCGAGGACAATGATGCTGTTATTTGCCTAAATCTTACACATCTCAATTTTGGGAAGACTTAATTAAGTTACCCTATTTTTACGTGTGAACTTCAGTCTACAAACTACAACTGTCTTTTGTTAGAGACCATTGAATTTCCTATCATCTCTTCCCATTAACTACAGTGCATTCTGAAAATGTTTACAGCATGTTAGAATTTCTTTTAACACTCAACACCCACTTGTCTTAGAAACCATTGTGAAGGTTAGCTTTGCTCAGTGTTTGAATTTTTAATTACCGTGCCATAAAACCATGTTTTGATGGTGCCATTTACAAATGTGTATGGGTTTATTGGACAGTGGAATACATAAAACTTTGACAAAACATTTTATCTTAATAAAAAATAAAAAAATCTTCCCTGATATTGGTTAACATACCAATTAGTGACAGCAGAATTTGGAAGCCCATTTAAATGCACACAAAGACTTTAATCTAAAAATATGCGTTGTTAGATTTTTTTTTATAATGACAATAAAAATGCATTCTAGGGAACGATACATTGTTGCAAATGTATTTTTTAATATATAGTGTAATAAATGTTCTGAAATACACAAAAGGACTATTTTGTCATTACAAGCTAGATAGAATTAATTTATTTCAATGTAAGTTGTTGAATCGATCAATGTCCTCTTGATAGTAAAACAATCATTGTAAATATAAAGTCATTTTAAAATGGAGATAAGCTTAACTAAATCTGAACTTTGTTCAACTGTACATACGGGGTTATATTAAGTTTACAATTTGTATTAGTCAGTCATTTTGTTGAGTTAAAACAGTGATTCTCAACCTGCAGCCTACGGCAATCTTGTCTGTTATGTCATTAATAGTATAGTTATTTATTTGTGTGTGGCCTGCTTGACTTGCTCGTAGCCACAGTGTAGCGCCACCAGCCAAACAGGTTGAGAACTATGTGTTACAATAACTCAATATGATGTAGGCTTGACTCTTTTTTTAAAATGTGACATTAAATCAGATAACTCACACTTTAATGTTGTTTCAACTTGTTATTTCCAGGCATATAGTTGCGTGGCCTTTTTCAAGCTCAGAGCACTTAACATGTCACGCTATCCTTGCATAGACCATTTTGTTATGTAAACTTTAAATGTAGTTTCGATAACTATTACTCACAAGGCAGGCAATACGGTCGACCTCATCTTTACTAGATGCTGTTCTTCCACTAACCTCATTGCAACTCCCCTCCAAGTCTCCGACCACTACCTTGTATCCTTTTCCCTCTCGCTCTCATCCAACACTTCCCACACTGCCCCTACTCGGATGGTATCGCGCCGTCCCAACCTTCGCTCTCTCTCCCCCGCTACTCTCTCCTCTTCCATCCTATCATCTCTTCCCTCTGCTCAAACCTTCTCCAACCTATCTCCTGATTCTGCCTCCTCAACCCTCCTCTCTTCCCTTTCTGCATCCTTTGACTCTCTATGTCCCCTATCCTCCAGGCCGGCTCGGTCCTCCCTCCCGCTCTGTGGCTCGACGACTCATTGCGAGCTCACAGAACAGGGCTCCGGGCAGCCGAGCGGAAATGGAGGAAAACTCACCTCCCTGCGGACCTGGCATCCTTTCACTCCCTCCTCTCTACATTTTCCTCCTCTGTCTCTGCTGCTAAAGCCACTTTCTACCACTCTAAATTCCAAGCATCTGCCTCTAACCCTAGGAAGCTCTTTGCCACCTTCTCCTCCCCCCTGAATCCTCCCCCCCCCCTCCTCCCTCTCCGCAGATGACTTCGTCAACCATTTTGAAAAGAAGGTCGACGACATCCGATCCTCGTTTGCTAAGTCAAACGACACCGCTGGTTCTGCTCACACTGCCCTACCCTGTGCTCTGACCTCTTTCTCCTCTCTCTCCAGATGAAATCTCGCTTCTTGTGACGGCCGGCCGCCCAACAACCTGCCCGCTTGACCCTATCCCCTCCTCTCTTCTCCAGACCATTTCCGGAGACCTTCTCCCTTACCTCACCTCGCTCATCAACTCATCCCTGACCGCTGGCTACGTCCCTTCCATCTTCAAGAGAGCGAGAGTTGCACCCCTTCTGAAAAAACCTACACTCGATCCCTCCGATGTCAACAACTACAGACCAGTATCCCTTCTTTCTTTTCTCTCCAAAACTCTTGAACGTGCCGTCCTTGGCCAGCTCTCCCGCTATCTCTCTCAGAATGACCTTCTTGATCCAAATCAGTCAGGTTTCAAGACTAGTCATTCAACTGAGACTGCTCTTCTCTGTATCACGGAGGCGCTCCGCACTGCTAAAGCTAACTCTCTCTCCTCTGCTCTCATCCTTCTAGACCTATCGGCTGCCTTCGATACTGTGAACCATCAGATTCTCCTCTCCACCCTCTCCGAGTTGGGCATCTCCGGCGCGGCCCACGCTTGGATTGCGTCCTACCTGACAGGTCGCTCCTACCAGGTGGCGTGGCGAGAATCTGTCTCCTCACCACGCGCTCTCACCACTGGTGTCCCCCAGGGCTCTGTTCTAGGCCCTCTCCTATTCTCGCTATACACCAAGTCACTTGGCTCTGTCATAACCTCACATGGTCTCTCCTATCATTGCTATGCAGACGACACACAATTAATCTTCTCCTTTCCCCCTTCTGATGACCAGGTGGCGAATCGCATCTCTGCATGTCTGGCAGACATATCAGTGTGGATGACAGATCACCACCTCAAGCTGAACCTCGGCAAGACGGAGCTGCTCTTCCTCCCGGGGAAGGACTGCCCGTTCCATGATCTCTCCATCACGGTTGACAACTCCATTGTGTCCTCCTCCCAGAGCGCTAAGAACCTTGGCGTGATCCTGGACAACACCCTGTCGTTCTCAACTAACATCAAGGCGGTGGCCCGTTCCTGTAGGTTCATGCTCTACAACATCCGCAGAGTACGACCCTGCCTCACACAGGAAGCGGCGCAGGTCCTAATCCAGGCACTTGTCATCTCCCGTCTGGATTACTGCAACTCGCTGTTGGCTGGGCTCCCTGCCTGTGCCATTAAACCCCTACAACTCATCCAGAACGCCGCAGCCCGTCTGGTGTTCAACCTTCCCAAGTTCTCTCACGTCACCCCGCTCCTCTGCTCTCTCCACTGGCTTCCAGTTGAAGCTCGCATCCGCTACAAGACCATGGTGCTTGCCTACGGAGCTGTGAGGGGAACGGCACCGCAGTACCTCCAGGCTCTGATCAGGCCCTACACCCAAACAAGGGCACTGCGTTCAACCACCTCTGGCCTGCTCGCCTCCCTACCACTGAGGAAGTACAGTTCCTGCTCAGCCCAGTCAAAACTGTTCGCTGCTCTGGCCCCCCAATGGTGGAACAAACTCCCTCACGACGCCAGGACAGCGGAGTCAATCACCACCTTCCGGAGACTCCTGAAACCCCACCTCTTTAAGGAATACCTAGGATAGGACAAAGTAATCCTTCTCACCCCCCCTTAAATGATTTAGATGCACTATTGTAAAGTGGCTGTTCCACTGGATGTCATAAGGTGAATTCACCAATTTGTAAGTCGCTCTGGATAAGAGCGTCTGCCAAATGACTTAAATGTAATGTAAATGTATTACTAGTTACAGTAACTTAATTGAAAGTTGACTTAACAAAATGCAAAATTAACTCAACAAAAAACAGTTGGTTATACTGGCATGATGATGTGGACTTAGGTGATTTTTAATTTGTCAACAAATGTTGCTTTCTGTTGCTATGTTAATTAACATTTATTGTTGACGTAATAAACCTTTAAGTTGACTCGAATTATAATAGTAAGTTACACTGAAATGAAGCAGTGTACTTAGCTGTCTTATTTGGCAACAATAATGTAGCTTGAGTTATTAGAATTCCACATTTATTGTTAACATAACAAAGGTTTAAGTTGATTCAAATAATAATATTAAATTAACAATTTACAAACATGAAATTAACAGTCTATTGTTAGTCAAAATAAATGTAATCAAAGCGAGGATACCGTGAAATGTGAAGTACTCTGAGCTTGAAAAAGGCCACTGGAAATAATAAGTTGAAACAAAAAATATTTTTTACAGTTAGGTAAGTCAGTTAAAAACAAATTCTTATTTACAATGACACCCTACCCCGGCCAAACCCTCCGCTAACCCGGACGAAGCTGGGCCAATTGTGCGCCTCCATATGGGACTCAAGATCACAGCCGGTTGTGACAAAGCCCGGGATTGAACCACTGCGCCACTCGGTCTCCATTCCTACTTATATGCTATATTTCAATATATATATATATATATACACATTCCTGCACAATGCTTGCTTTGAAGAAGTAGTCTCGTTTTAAGGATATCCTTGTCTGGAACTGGGACAGACTCGATTCAAAGGAGTGCACTACTGTGTTGAAGCACCATTCAACCCTATTCCGCTTCACCAGATTTACAATTACATGTAATGAACACTAGGGGGCAATGGTACTGTATTTCAATGTATGGCCCAGTCCAGGAACGACTAAGACCCTAGTTCCCTAAGCCCCATGCCCTGACCACCTCGGCACTTTTAACAGCAGACTTAGCCTATCAGAGGGCAAGGTAGAGCTGCAACCATATTGTATATGGTATCTTATTTCTAAACTGTCCTAAATTAAGGAGAAGATACTGTAGCTGGTGTACTTGTTCACTTCAACATTATGTGTGTGTGCTTAATCTCCCTTTCCCATTCACTTTGTCTCTCTCTCTGTCTATGTCTGACTTTCTGTTTGCCTGTCAGTCCACATTTACAGTACCAGTCAAAAGTTTGGACACACCTACTCCTTCAAAGGTTTTTCTTTTTTTTTTACTATTTTCTACATTGTAGAATAATAGTGAAGAAATCAAAACTATGAAATAACATCTATGGAATCAAGTAGTAGCCAAAAAAGTGTTAAACAAATCCAAATATATTTTATGTTTGAGATTCTTCAAAGTAGCCACCCTTTGCCTTGATGACAGCTTTGCACACTCTTGGCATCCTCTCAACCAGCTTCACCTGGAATGCTTTTCCAACAGTCTTGAAGGAGTTCCCATAAATGCTGAGCACTTGATGGCTGCTTTTCCTTCATTCTACGGTCCAACTCATCTGAAACCATCTCAATTGGGTTGAGGTTGGGTGATTTTGGAGGCCAGGTCATCTGATACAGCACTCCATCACTTTTATCCTTGGTCAAATATCCCTTACACAGCCTGGAGGTGTTTTGGGTCATTGACCTGTTGAAAAACCAATGATAGTCCCACTAAGCGCAAAGCAGATGGGATGGCGTATCGCTGCAGAATGCTGTGGTAGACATGTTGGTTAAGTGTACCTTGAATTAAGTATCACCAGTAAAGCACCCCCACAGCATCACACCTCCTCTTCCATGCTTCATGGTGGGAACCACACATGAGATCATCCATTCACCTACTCTGCGTTTCACAAAGACATGGCGGTTGGAACCAAAAATTACAAATTTGGACTCATCAGACCAAAGGACAGATTTCCACCCGTCTAATGTCCATCGCTCGTGTTTCTTGAACCAAGCAAGTCTCTTCTTATTGGTGTCCTTTAGTAGTGGTTTCTTTGCAGCAATTTGACCATGAAGGCCTGATTCACACAGTCTCCTCTGAGCAGTTGATGTATCTGTTCCTTGAACTCTGTGAAGCATTTATTTGGGCTGCATTTTCTTAGGCTGGTAACTGTAATTAACATATCCTCTGTAGCAAAGGTAACTCTGGGTCTTCTTTTCCTGTGGCGGTCCTCGTGATAGCCAGATTCATCATAGTGCTTGATGGTTTTTGCGACCGCGCAAAGTTCTTGAAACGACTGACCTTCATGCCTTAACATAATGATGGACTATCATTTTACTTTGCTTATTTGAGCTGTTCTTGCCACAATATGGACTTGGTCTTTTACCAAATAGGACTATCTTCTGTATGCCCCCACTACCTTGTCACAACACAACTGATTGGCTTAAAAGCATTAAGACGGAAAGAAATTCCACAAAATAACCTTTAACAAGGCACACCTGTTAATTGAAGTGCATTCCAGGTGACTACCTCATGAAGCTGGTTGAGAGAATGCCAAGGCAAATGAGAATACCAAGGCAACTGGTGGCTACTTTGAAAAATCTCATATAAAATATATTTTTATTTGTTTAACACTTTTTTGGTTACTACATGATTCCATTCACATTTTTGATGTCTTCACTATAATTCTACAATGCAGAAAATAGTAAAAATGAAGAAATACCCTTGAATGAGTAGGTGTGTCCAAACTTTTGACTGGTAATGTCTGTCTGCCTCTCTCTCTCTCTCTGGTGCTCATATCAAAATCCTCCCTCCTTCCTCCCTCCTCTCTCTCCTCCCCCTCTCAGGGCTTGGACCCATGTGTGACGTTGGCCCAGTCAGGGAAAGTGCTGAGCTGGAACATTGCGTCTCCCCAGGTGTTGATGCCCATGTTGATGGTCAGGATCCCGATCATGTTCAGCATGAAGCCTGCCTTCACCTGGACAACACAGCAACACAAATTCAGCTATACAGTAAACACTGTTGTATCTGAATGTGAACCTACTATTTTGGTGTTGCAACACTATGTTACCATCTGAGCAACACAAGACCACTACTGTGGTTGTGTGTCTGTGTCTATCCATTCGTGTGTGTGCACTTATGCACCTGTGTGTGTGCATGTGTTGGGTCTCACCATGTCCATGACTTTGAGATTTCCATAGGAGAAGACGATGGCATTGGGAGGTGTTGCCACAGGCAACATGAATGCCAACGAGGCACAGATGGTGCAGGGCAGCATCACGTACAGAGGATGCAGCCCAATAGCTGTGGCCTGGTGGGAAGTAGAAAGGAACACACCAAGTCAATCAACACACTTGGACATGTGTATGAGAGAGACAGACAGAGGGAGTGTGTGTGTATGCAAATGTGCATGCATGCATACGTGCGCTATTGCGTGTGTGCGTTCGTTCGTGCATGAGTGCACATGTGTCTGTTTGTGTGTGTCACGCCCTGGTCTTAGTATTTTGTGTTTTCTTTCTTTATTTGGTCAGGCCAGGGTGTGACATGGGTTTTGGTCTTGGGGTTTTGTCTTGGGGTTTTTCACAGGTATTGGGATTGTAGCTTAGTGGGGTTTTCTAGCTTAGTCTATGGCTGTCTGAAGTGGTTCTCAATCAGAGGCATGTGTTTATCATTGTCTCTGATTGGGAACCATATTTAGGCGGCCATATTCTTTGAGTGTGTTGTGGGTGATTGTCCTTGTTTCTGTCTATGTGTTACTTTGCACCAGTATAGGCTGTTTCGGTTTTAGTGGTACGTTTCTTGTTTTGTAGTGTTTGTGTTTAGTTGTTTTCTTATTAAACATGAATCTCAATAGCCACGCCACATTTTGGTCCGACTCTCCTTTGCATGAAGAAAACCGTTACAGTGTGTGTGGTTACCATAGAGGCCAGTATGGGCAGGAACAGTGTGGTAGTAGCTGTGTTGCTGGAGCACTCAGTGAAGGTCCCCACCAACAGACAGAGTAGCAGAGAGATACCGAAGGGAGGAATGGACTGTAGAGGAGCTAGACTCTCACCCATCCATTGAGACAGACCAGATGCCTAGAGAAACAGATGGGGTGGGCGAGATGAGGGGGGTGAGTGGAGGTGAGAGCGAGAGAGACTAGATACAGGGCATTATGAACTAGATGCCTGTACACAAACCTCGCTGCCGCTGGCCAAAGCAAAACCTCCTCCCAGCAATAGGATGATATTCCAGGGCATGCGTTCGTGGACCACTTGCCAGTTCAACAGAGCAGCTGGGGCCTTTTGCTTCTTCTTACCTGGAGAGTGGGAGGGGAGTAAGAGATTGAATAAGTGCAATTAACCTATCTCTTCATTAGAGAGTGAAACTGAACTTTGTCTCATTCAGTCTTCTTAACTGAACAGAATCTGCAGACAAAGATACAGTTGAAGTTGTTTACATACACCTTAGCCAAATACATTTAAATTTAAATTCAGTTTTTCACAATTCCTGACATTTAATCCTAGTAAAAAATCCGTTTTACGTCAGTTAGGATAACCACTTTTTTTTAAGAACGTGAAAAGTCAGAAAAATAGTGTAGATTGATTTATTTCAGCTTTTATTTCTTTGATCACATTCCCAGTGGGTCAGAAGTTTACAAACACTCAATTAGTATTTGGTAGCATTGCCTTTAAATTGTTTAACTTGGATCAAATGTTTCGGGTAGCCTTCCACAAGCCTCCCACAATAAGTTGGGTGAATTTTGGCCCATTGCTACTGACAGAGCTGGTGTAACTGAGTCAGGTTTGTAGGCCTCCTTGCTCTCACACACTTTTTCAGTTCTGTCCACATATGTTCTATGAAATTGAGGTTAGGGCTTTGTGATGGCCACTCCAATACCTTGACTTTGTTGTCCTTAAGCCATTTTGTCACAACTTTGGAAGTGTGCTTGAGGTCATTGTCCATTTGGAAGACCCATTTGCGACCAAGCTTTAACTCCCTGACTGATGTCTTGATATGTTGCTTCAATATATCCACATAATTTTCCTGCCTCATGATGCTATCTATTTTGTGAAGTAAACCCGTCCCTCCTACCCCCATGCCACCCCGTGCTTCATGGTTGGGATGGTGTTCTTCGGCTTGTAAGCCTCTCCCTTCTTCCTCCAAACATAACAATGGCCAAACAGTTCTATTTTTATGGCCAAACAGTTCTATTTTTGTATCATCAGACCAGAAGACATTTCTTCAGAAAGTACGCTCTTTGTCCCCTATGTGCATTTGCAAACCATAGTCTGGCTTTTTTATGTCGGTATTGGAGCAGTGGCTTCTTCCTTGCTGAGCAGCCTTTCAGGTCATGTCGATATAGGACTCGTTTTACTGTGGATAGAGATACTTTTGTACCTGTTTCCTCCAGCATCTTCACAAGGTCCTTTGCTGTTGTTCTGGGATAGATTTGCACTTTTCGCACCAAAGTACGTTCATCTCTAGGAGACAGAACGCGTCTCCTTCCTGAGCAGTATGATGGCTGCGTGGTCCCATGGTGTTTATACTTGCGTACTATTGTTTGTGCAGATGAACGTGGTACCTTCAGGTGTTTGGAAATTTCTCCCAAGGATGAACCAGACTTGAGGGGGTTCATCCAGGTCTTGGCTCATAATTTCCCATGATGTCAAGCAAAGAGGCACTGAGTTTGAAGGTAGGCCTTGGAATACATCTACGGGTTCACCTCCAATTGACTCAAATTATGTCAATTAGCCTCAGAAGCTTCTAAAGCCATGACATAATTTTCTTGAATTTTCCAAGCTTTTTAACGGCAGTCAACTTAGTGTATTTAAACTTCTGACCCACTGGAATTGTTTTCAGTGAATTATAATTGAAATAATCTGTCTGTAAACAATTGTTGTAAAAACTACTTGTGTCATGCACATAGTAGATGTCCTAACCGACTTGCCAAATCTGTAGTTTGTTAACAAGAAATTTGTGTGGTTGAAAAATGAGTTTAATTAAATGACTCCAACCTAAGTGTATGTAATATTCAGACTTCAACTATATTTGTTATTGTGTCTCTTTCATTGAACCCCCCCTCACCTTCCTCCCCAGCCTCTCCCTCCTCTTCCTCAGCACTCCCACAGCAGAACGGCCGTGAGGGGATAATGAAGAATAGCGTGGACATGAAGATGGCAACAGTCCCGTCTGTCACAAACCTGAAGGTCACACACAGCGAAAGAGGTTAGAATTCAGTTAGAAGAACAGACATTCACATTTTATTGGTGTGTGTTTGTGTGTGCGTGCCAGCCTGTGTGCATGAATGTATCTGTATGTGTGTGCTACTCACGGTCCATCCTGGTTAAACAGTACAGTGGCCCAGCCTGGCATGAAGCCTGGTTCTCTGGTGAACCACATCACCACCAGCAGGACAAAGATGGTCAGCACAGCCCCCTCGGCGAATGTCATGCTCCCCAGCTTCCTATACTCCTCCTTCATCACTGCGAACGCCTCCTTGTCTCCCTCGTTCTTCTTCCCGCAGCCAAATGACTTCTTCATGCTGTCAACGACACACACGGACAAGGAGTGAGACCTTAAAGAATCAATTAATATAAAACTGAATTGAATTAGGAGCTATTAGTTTGATGTATTTTAGCATGTTCAGCGGCTTCTGTTAAAGTGATGTTTCACCGCTGCTCTTTTGATGCATATGTCCATTAATTTGTTATTTTAAAAAAGTAGAGAATTGCCTCACTACACAGAAATACCAGTGTTTCTGCATCTCGCCGGAAGAGAAGGGCCATCTACATGTCCTGGTTTTAAGCAAACCATAATATGTGGAATTCATGGCGATTTCAGAATGCAGTACCGCACCTGTCGAAGTTGATCCAGTTGAGAATTGGTGTCAACAGATAGCTAACGTTACTTACGGGACCAGCCACTCGTTCATAGAACATCAGAGGGTGTCTCAGGGGAGTCGGGATATGCAAAAAAACACATTTCCATTTTCACCTCACACTTGTGATTTATTTTTGTGTCAACACCAACTGTAAAGTTTAGTCATGTTGCGGTGCTCAATACATGGATGTGCAAACTTCAAGCAAGTGCAGGCTGCTGGGGTAACATTTCATTGGTTACCTGACGGAAATATTCCTTTGAGCCGATAGTGGCTGGCGGCTTAATTTAAGCTAAAGCCTGCCGGAACAGGATCCGTCACTTCTCCGTTTTGGATTGTTTCGTTCCGGGAACCCATTTGGCCGGCTGGTACCTCTCATGGCATGAAAAATAATTGTCAAAAATGTGAATAAACGCAGTGAAAGTTCATTCGAGTTGCCTCTGTTAATTGTTCTCCATTATTAGGACTATAATTTACTCCTCATATTGTAGCATACAATATGTGTCTCCACACACCTAGGCTATTGATGGATTCAAGACAACGTCGTTTTCATTGATTTCAGATAATCAGTTTGTCATTGTCAAAGTAGCCCGACTTTTTGATCATTTGTGAGGTCATATGGTGCTTTCAAGACAACTGGGAACTCTGGAAAAAAATTAGGTCGAATCATGACGTCAGTGATCTTCAGGTCGGAACTTTGGGTCTTTAGAAAGAGGCCAGGGTTCCCCACTTGAAATTCTGAGTTGGCTGACCATTCAAACATATTTTCCCAGTCGGAGATTGTTTTCCCCGATTTCCCAGTTGTTGAACGCACTGAAGTTGGAAGTCGGAGATTTCCCAGATCTGAGTTCCCAGTTTTGAACGTGACATTAAAAATAGTATGCCTATGTCTCCAATCATGTAAAATGACATAGAATTGCATAAAATACTTTTATAAAACAATCCTATGTGTGCAACTTCTGTAAGTGCCTCTACTCTACTGCTCTATACCACTTTGCAAATGTGATGATATGCATGCAATGGTTTACTACCAAGGTAAAAAATAATTCTCATGTTTTCCAGTCCCCAGGTCACCCCCCCTCTCACGCTCACTTTTTGTTCCATCACCTCCCGATTTACAAATTAAGCTGGCGGCAATAGAGAACGCTGGCTATGATGTGAAACCCCCTGTGGAGAAATATCCAAGTGTGTATGTTGGTTGCCAGCGCTTTCAGACAGAGGATTTCGAAACAGACCTGAAGTCTTAACTGATGGGGTTGCCAGGTCGTAGAACATTGAAATGTGAAGCTATTCCATCGATGTGCACCTTCACTTCAAAGAGGAAGCATTCCGATCAGCCAACATCAGCGCAGCAGAAAAAAAGTCAAGCTGCAGTAATGTAGTTAACTAGCTAGCCAGTGGCGACCCGTCATTCAGGGCAGATGTTCACCTGTTTTGAGCCCCACCTGTAAAACATGATTTTTTTGCAGTAATTTGTGTCATATCAATATGCAAACAATGTAAAAACAAATGTATTGAGTGAATAAAGCCACATGGTCTTTTTCTTGCATTCTTTTTCAGCTCCAAACTGCAGGTGTTTCAGCCTAGACCAGTGCTTTCTATGGTGGAGGGGTAGCCAGTGGAAAATACAGAGCGTAGGTGTTGGTAATCTTCTCTAGTTGCGCTGTGATAGGCTCAGTGTTCTGTCATTCATGGGGACACTACATCACCGCGTAATCTACAGGGAGAGCTAGGCCGTTTCTGTAATCATGGATTCTCTCTCTCTGCCAATGGCTTAATATGCATTGGTTTGCTTCCAATCTGCAAAAACGTTACATAAGAGGATTTATGCCATTCCTGTCATTAAAGAACAAATATCAAAACAACAAATTTTCATTCGAGAATTGCTAGGCAGAAATTATTGTCTGCTGCTCAACATGCTTGAGAAAAGGACAGGTTCACCATCCACCTCGATCCAATTTCCGAGTGGAGCCCAGGATCATTCAAAATAATCAGTGTGATGTGGTGTTCTCTCTCCAGAATGGAGCGCAGTTCACGATTTCAAAGTCTGGGAATTAACCAGTAAGAACTTTAAGGAGGAGATGATAAAGGTTCTGTTAAGTTCCAAACGATCTAGGTTTCAGCTGCTTCTGAACAATAAAGATCCTTCCAGTCCTCCTTAATAGCCTGGGGAGGGTTGATCATGTTCAACATGCCAATATAAGCCTATGCAGCTGAATTCGCAGTAAAGCTCCACATGGTCATTTTGTCAAATAAAAGCCAGAGCTCATCAAAAGGACTTTCCATCAACTGGGTCCATAAGTAAAGGTTTTATGGAATGGTTAGGGAGCCCAGGGCCTTGTTCGCTTTAGATGCTCTGAGATACAGTACTCTGGTAATCATGCCCATTTCTTTTTTAATTTTTCGTTCACCTTTTACAATCCTGGCTTTACCATAATTAATTGACCACAAGGAATGTTTCTTGTCACCTGTTTAATGTCTGCTATCCCCTGTTTCCTGCTTAACAAATTTGACAGGGGTGCCGGAGGAGTATCACTGTGCAATGTTCAGGTTCAAGGCCACTAACCCGGTCATGACTGTAGTATTGATCTCCTTCCTTTTATATTCTAAAAATCATCAGTCTCCTCCTCCTCCCCCGCCGTTTCAGAAGAAGGACGGGTGTGCGTGGTGTTCAGGTGGACCAGTTACATGTCTTCAGCCTTAGATCCTGCAAATTGGACCTTCGTAACGCCTTATCAAATGGAAAGCCAATTACATTTGAAAGGCCTCGTTAACGCTCCATCACTAGTTAACACTGAAGAAATGCTGAACATTTTTGTTTTCGTTTGCATGACTATTGATTTTTTCACAAGAATTCATTTGGTGGCAAACTGGATTTGCCAATTTCCGAAAATGGATCCCGCTACCAGGCTGTCATTGATTGGCCCGTTAACTTGGTCGAGCAAGTCTTTCAAATTTCGGTCAGGTGGCAACATTTTAAGTGTGTTTCCGCCCAGGGAGCTTTTGATCACAAGAATCGTTTTTGCAATTGCACCTGACATCTTAGAGACTATCATGGATTTTTCTCAGATCAAATCCTTGCGCGTTTTCTCTCATCGCTATCAGAACCTATGATGTTGGTAATCGCATGCTCCCCATCCATTTTAATCAGAACACAAGTTTTAATGCAGGCTAATGTCCGGGCTCAGTTAAGTTCTTCTGAGAACACAAGAATGTTCTTGAGGACTGACTGTCTGGGAATTGAGAGGCAGGTAAAGCACGCTTCACCTGTGCCAGAGCTTGTCCTAGGAACCTTCTGTTCGTTCCCGTTCCCTACAACTCTGCCAAGTTAGCCGGCCATTCGATGAACAATAAATCTGAACTTCACCTGTAGACCCTTCATCCTTGAAACTTTCTCTGTGTCATAAACATTTCATTGTCGAAATCATGAGATTTTTTTGCCTTCCAATCTGTTTTCAACAGAGGTCCGCAATTCATGTCTCAATTTTGGAAGTTTTGCCGTTTGATTGGGGCTTCCGTCATCTCTCGTCCGGCTTTCATTGGGCAAACAATTTTTCAAAATTTTCTTTTCGTAAACTTCAGCTTCCCTGGGCAGAGTACGCCCACAACAAACTTTATGATCCGCTTTCAGCGTTGCTGGAAGGAGGTGAATTTCGCAGACTGTGAAAGACCAAAGTCAGATTTGTTGCGGTCAGTCCACTCCAGAACCTTCCCCTTAAGACAGCTTCTCATAATTGGCCAAGGTCCGTTCGTATTTCCCAGGTCATTAATCCTGTCATTCTCATGAAGCGTTCACCCCGGTCAAATCCTTGTCGAGGCGCACATTCCGATTTTGGACATGGCCCTCGGATTCAGTGTGGATTGGGAGGGTACGGTCTGAGGAGAGGTTGAAAATCGGCCTCTTTTTCCTCCCCGACAAAATGATTCAGGAGTTAAGGTTTTCATTTCAACATTAGGTCTCTATTTCTTTCTCTGTTCCTGCTAAATTCTTGTTTGTGTTTTTGATAATTATACTAACGTTCTTTTTTGTTCCCCTGACAACGTTGGAAGAGGATTTATGCCATTCCTGTATTTTCATTAAAGAACTCTGTTTTCTGTTAAAACCGCTTTTGTCTTCACTCAAGTTCATAACATTGTCATCCTATGTTGAAGGTCTCCTGAATCATTTTTCTGTCTTTCAAAAAATAATTTGTAAAATTCAAAATTTGCATCACAAAGAACAGTGGCTTAATATCATTGGTTAATTATCAAATATTAATAAGTCATACAAAGAACAGCATATAAACAACAAATGGATAGCATACGATCATAAATTATTTTGACTACACAAGCTTACAAATAATTACATTGGCAAAGTCAAAATAATCACAAGAATGACTTCAGATCAAAGTCTACGTTGAGACCGAAGGGCGCAAGGTTCTTTAAGTTAAAGATCCAGGCAGCCTCTCGTTTTAACAATAAATTATCAAGGTCACCCCCTCTCCTGGGGAGGGTTGCATGTTCGATGCCAATATAACGCAGAGACGAAATCGAGTGGCCTGCTTCCAAGAAGTGGGCCACAACTGGGTAAGTAAAGGTTTTACACCTAATGGTGCTACGATGCTCTGAGATACATACTTTTAATTCAAACTTTGTTTTACCTACATCATTTTTTACCACAAGGACAAGTTATAAGATAAATAACTGCCTTAGTGGAGCAAGTAATAACACCTTTTATTGGGATCGATTTCCCTGTTTGTGGGTGTTTGAAGGATCTACATTTATAAGCGCCATTGCATTGAGCACAGCCATTACATTTGTAATTTCCATCCAGTAGGGTTGCAAATAGACGTTGTTCAGGAATATCTTGTGGTGGTAAATCAGAGTTTACCAAATGGTCTCTGAGATGTCCGCCCCGCGAGAATACGACCAAGGGAAAGCACAAAAACACATTACCGAGACTATCATCGGATTTTAGGATGTGCCAATGTTTGTGAACAATTCCCTTAATTTGTTCAGAACACTTTGAATAGCGGGTAGTTAGAACACAAGAATGCGTCTTCTTGCAAGACTGACCTTGAAAAAGGTCATGTCTCTTTTCGTTTTGAATTTTCTCAATTGCAATATTAATCTGAACATTCTTGTAGCCCCTCTCCTTGAACTTTCTCTGTGTCTCAGCCATATTTCTGTCGAAATCTGATTGTTTTTTACAAATTCTTTTGATTCAACAGAATTGGCTGTAGGGCAAACAATTTTTCAAGGGAAGTGGGTGACAACTATCAGCCCTCAACAAACTGTTATGATCAGTAGGTTTCCTGTAAAGATCAGTGTATAGAACATTATCTTCACACAGCATCAGAAGATCACGAAAACTGATTTGACGTGTGTCAGATTGCATAGTAAATCTCAAATGATCAGAACAGGAGTTAAGAAAAGCATAGAATGCTTGGAGCTGTTTTGCATCACTCCTCCATTGAACACAAATATCATCAATATATCATCAATATATCATCAATATAATGATGTGAGGCAAGAAAACATTTTTGAGAGGATTAAAAATAGACTGTTTCTCCATGTAACCCACATACAAATTAGCATAGTTAGGAGCCATGGGTGATCCCATAGCAGTACCCTTCATCTGAATAAAGAAATCATTTAGAAACATGAAATAGTTATGTGTGAGTACTATTTCAGCCAATATTATAATGCATTCACTGGAAGTTAGTTAATTCGGGTCACATTGCATAATTTTTTTTCCATAGCTTCAATAGCGCCCTCGTGTGGAATATTTGTATATAATGACTCAACATCAAAAGTAACTAACAAGGTATTCTCAGGGAGAGGATCAAGAGATTCAATGATAGAGATCATACTGCTGGTGTCCTTTACAAAGGAGGGGAGCTGTTCTGCGAGTGGTCTAATAAAAAGTCCAAAAAAGTAGATGGAAGGGCCGTTACTGCATCAATGCCCGCTACAATAGGGCGCCCTGGAGGTTGTGTAACATTCTTGTGTAATTTCGGCAAAGTATAGAAAGTGGCAATAATAGGGTGTTGAATAGCCAAAATCATGTTCTTTTTTGGTTATCTGACCAGAACTTGAATACCCATCTAGGACAGTAAAGATAGTATTCTGAAACTGGGAAGTAGGGTCACTTCTGAGTTTCTTGTAAAAGGTGTTGTCAAGCAGATGTCTATGACACTCATGTACATAAACTGTCCTATCATTGAGTACAACCAACCCACCCTTATCAGCAGAACGAATAAGGACTGATGTATCGGATTGTAAATCAAGTCAGGTAAGGCAGGTCCTCACCAGACACCAACGGCAACAATGTTGCCTATGGGCACAAATCCACCGTCGCTGGACCAGACAGGACTGGCAAAAAGTGCTCTTCACTTCTTCGTTACACCGAGGCTTGTACTCTGGAGCGGGATCGATTTTGAGGTGGAGGATCCGTCATGGTCTGGGGTGGTGTGTTACAGCATCATCGGACTGAGCTTGTTGTCATTGCAGGCAATCTCACCTCTATGCGTTACAGGGAAGACATCCTCCTCACTCATGTGCTACCCATCCTGCAGGCTCATCCTGATATGACCCTCCAGCATGACACTTCCACTAGCCATACTGTTCGTTCTGTGCGTGATTCCCTGCAAGACAGGAATGTCAGTGTTCTGCCATGGCCAGCGAAGAGCCCGGATCTCAATCCGATTGAGCACATCTGGGACCTGTGAGGGTGAGGGCTAGGGCCATTCCCTCCAGAAATGTTCTGGAACTTGCAAGAGCCTTGGTGGAAGAGTGGGGTAACATCTCACAGTAAGAACTGGCTTATCGGGTGCAGTCCATAAGGAGGGGATGCACTGTAGGACTTTATGCAGCTGGTGGCCACACCAGATACTGACTTTTGATTTTGATCCCCCCCCTCTTTGTTCAGAGACACACGATTTCATTCATGTTAGTCACATGTCTGTGGAACTTGTTCATTTTATGTTTCAGTTGTTGAATCTTGTTATGCTCATACAAATATTGACATGTCAAATTTGCTGAAAATAAACGCAGTTGACAGTGAGAGGACATTTATTTTTTTGCTGAGTTTATATCGGCCTATATTGAATCTTCCTTTCCTGTCAACATTTTTTGAAAAAGTTGTTTAGCAGCTACTCACTGCCTTCCTGAGGACAAATAATGTATATGAAAAACTCCAGGCTGGTTTTAGACCCCATCATAGAGACTGCACAGAGACTGCACTTGTGAAGGTGGAAAATTACCCTTTAATGGCTTCTGACCGAGACTCTGCGTCTGTCCTCTTGATCCTAGACCTCAGTGCCACTTTTGATACCATTGATCACCACATTCTATTGGAGAGATTAGAAACCCTAATTGGTTTACAAGGACAAGTTCTTGCCTGGTTTAGATCTTATCGAGTGGAGCAGCGGTCTAAGGCACTGCATCTGAGTGCCAGAGGCGTCACTACAGACATCCTGGTTTGAATCCAGGCTGTATCACAACCAGCCGTGATTGGGAGTCCCATAGGGTGGCACACAATTGGCCCAGTGTCGTCTGGGTTCAGCCGGTGTAGGCTGTCATTGTAAATAAGAATTTGTTCTTAACTGATTTGCCTAGTTAAATAAAGGTTAAATATTAAATATATATATATATACATATATATAAAATATCTCTGTGGATTGTTCGTCCTCTGACAAATCAATGGTAAGTTTTGCTATACCTCAAGGTTCCGTTTTAGGACCACTATTGTTTTCACTATATATTCTACCTCTTGGTGATGTCATTTGAAAACACAATGTCATCTTTCCCTGCTCTGCGGACGACAGGCAGAGCTGTACATTTTAGATGAAACATGGTGAAAAATTGCCTACCCGGGAAGCCTGTGTTTCAGACATAAGGAATTGGATGGCAGCAAATGTTTTACTTTAAACTGGGAAAAAAGAGATTCTAGTTCAAGGTCCCAAGAAACCAAGAAATCTGCAGTTTGATTTGACAATTAATATTGGTTGTATAGCCATCTCAAATAAAACTGTGAAGGACTTGAGCATTACTCTGGACCCTGATCTCTCTTTTAACGAACATATTAATAATATTTCAAGGGCAGATTTTTTCCATCTTCGTAACATTGCAGAAATCAGAAACGTTTTGTCAAAAATCTAGATTAAACTATTGCAATGCTCTACTCTCCGGGTGCCCGGATAAAGCGATAATTGAACTTCAGTTAGTGCTAAATACATCTGCTAAAATCTTGACTAGAACCAAAAAATGTGATCACATTACTCCAGTCCCCTCTATATTGGTTTCCTGTGAAGGCTAAGGCTGATTTCAAGGTTTGACTGCTAACCAACACAGCAATAAATGAACTTGCTCCTACCTATCTCTCCAATTTGGTCCTGCCTGTCACAAGACACAGGACTCTTTATTGAACCGAGAATTTCTAAGCAAACAGCTGGAGGCAGGGCTTTCTCCTATAGAGGTACATTTTCATGGGATGGTCTGCCTATTTATGTGGGGGACGTCTCAACCTTTAAGTCTTTACTAAAGACTCATGGCTTCAGTAGGTCCTATGATTGAGTGTAGTCTGGCTGTTACGGCTTTCTATGTGGGAAGGAGAGTCGGACCAAAATGCGGCGTGTAGATTGCGATCCATGTTCAATGAAAAACACACTAAACACAAACACTACAAAAACAATGAACGTAACGAAAACCGAAACAGCCTAATACTGGTGCAAACTAATACACGACAGACAAAAGGACACTAAGGACAATCACCCACGAAACACTCAAAGAATATGGCTGCCTAAATATGGTTCCCAATCAGAGACAACGATAAACACCTGCCTCTGATTGAGAACCACTTCAGACAGCCATAGACTTATCTAGAACACCCCACCTACAAAAATCCATGCCACACCCTGGCCTGACCAAATAAATGAAGAAAAACACAAAATACTTAGACCAGGGCGTGACAGAACCCCCCCCCCCCCAAGGTGCGGACTCCCGGCCGCACACCAAAACCCATAGGGGAGGGTGGGCGTCTGTCCACGGTGGCGGCTCAGGCGCGGGACGTGGACCCCAATCTATTAAAGTCCTTCCTCGCGTCCTTAGATAGTCCACCCTCGCCGCCGACCATGGCCTAGTAGTCCTCACCCAGGACCCCACTGGACTGAGGGGCAGCTCGGGACTGAGGGGAAGCTCGGGACTGAGGGGCAGCTCGGGACTGAGGGGCAGCTCTGAGGGGCAGCTCGGGACTGAGGGGTAGCTCGGGACTGAGGGGTAGCTCGTGACTGAAGGGAAGCTCGGGACTGAGGGGAAGCTCGGGACTGAGGGGAAGCTCAGCACTGAGAGGAAGCTCAGCACTGAGAGGAAGCTCAGGCAGGTAGTTGGCTCTGGCAGATCTTGGCTGGCTGGCGGTTCTGGCAGAGTCTGGCTGACTGACGTATCTAGAAGAGTCTGGCTGACTGGCGGATCCTGGCAGACTGACGGCTCTGGCTGCTCCATGCTGACTAGCAGCTCTGGCTGCTCCCTGCTGACTGGCGGATCTGGCTGCTCCATGCTGACTGGCGGCTCTGGCTGCTCCATGCTGACTGGCGGCTCTGGCTGCTCCATACTGACTGACGGCTCTGGCTGCTCCATGCAGACTGGCAGCTCTGGCAGCTTCTTGCAGACTGGCAGCTCTGGCGGCTTCTTGCAGACTGGCAGCTCTGGCAGCTCCATGCAGACTGGCCGCTCCTTGCAGACTGACAGCTCCATGCAGACTGGCAGCTCTAGCTGCTCCATGCATACTGGCAGCTCTGGCTGCTCCATGCAGACTGGCAGTTCTGGCTGCTCCATGCAGACTGGCAGTTCTGGCTGCTCCATGCAGGCTGGCAGCTCTGGCCAGGCGGGTGACTTCAGCAGCGCTGTAGAGGAGGAAGGCTCTGGCAGCGCTAAACAGGTGGGAGACTCTGGCAGCGCAGGAGAGGAGGAAGGCTCAATCAGCGCTGGAGAGGCGAGGCGCACTGTAGGCCTGATGCGTGGTTCTGGCACTGGTGGTACTGGGCCGAGGACATGCACAGGAAGCCTGGTGCGGGGAGCTGCCACCGGAGGGCTGGTGCGTGGAGGTGGTACTGGGTAGACCGGACCGTGCAGGCGCACTGGAGCTCTTGAGCACCGAGCCTGCCCAACCTTACCTGGTTGAATACTCCCGGTCGCTCTGCCAGTACGGCGAGGTGGAATAGCCCGCACTGGGCTATGCAGGCGAACCGGGGACACCGCTCGCAAGGCTGGTGCCATGTAAGCCGGCCCAAGGAGACGCACTGGGGACCAGATGCGTAGAGCCGGCTTCATGGCATTTGGCTCGACGCTGACTCTAGCCCGGCCGATACGCGGAGCTGGAATATACCGCACCGGGCTATGCACCCACACTGGGGACACCGTGCGCACCACAGCATAACGCGGTGCCTGCCCGGTCTCTCTAGCCCCCCCGGTAACCACAGGAAGTTGGCGTAGGTCTCCTATCTAGCGACGCCATACTCCCTGTGAAGCCCCCCAAGAAATTTTGGGGGCTGACTCCCGGGCTTCCATCCACGTCGCCGTGCTGCCTCCTCATACCAGCACCTCTCCGCTTTCACCGCCTCCAGTTCTTCCTTGTAGCGGTGATATTCACCAGGCTGTGCCCAGGGTCCTTCTCCGTCTAGGATTTCCTCCCAAGTCCAGAAATCCTTATTATGTATCTCCTGATGCTGCTGCCTGTTGACACGCCGCTTGGTCCTGTTGTGGTGGGTGATTCTGTCACGGCTTTCTATGTGTGAAGGAGAGTCGGACCAAAATGCGGCGTGTAGATTGCGATCCATGTTTAATGAAAAACACACTAAACACAAACACTACAAAAACAATGAACATAACGAAAACTGAAACAGCCTAATACTGGTGCAAACTAATACACGACAGACAAAAGGACACTAAGGACAATCACCCACAAAACACTCAAAGAATATGGCTGCCTAAATATGGTTCCCAATCAGAGACAACGATAAACACCTGCCTCTGATTGAGAACCACTTCAGACAGCCATAGACTTATCTAGAACACCCCACCTACAAAAAACCCATGCCACACCCTGGCCTGACCAAATAAATGAAGAAAAACACAAAATACTTAGACCAGGGCGTGACACTGGCCCAGTGGTGCGAAGGTGAACGGCAAGGCACTGGAGTGACAAACCGTCCTTGCTGTCTCTGCCTGGCAGGCTCCCCTCTCTTCATTGGGATTCTCTGCCTCTGACGCTATTATGGGGGTTGAGCCACGGGTTTACTAGTGCTTTTCTATTCCACCCTAGGAAGGGCGATGGAATAGAGTGGGTTGAGTCATTGACTTGATCTTCCTGTCCGGTTTTTTGCCCCCTTGGGCTCACACGGTGGAGGAGATATTCATGGGCTACACTCAGCCTTGTCTCAGGGTAGTAAGTTAGTGGTCTATTGATGTCACTTTAGTGGTTGGGGGCTATTCCGTGGCAAAGTGGGTGGGGTTATATCCTGCCTGGTTGGCCCTGTCTGGGCGTATCGTAGGACAGGGAAACTCTCTCTCTCTCTCTTTCTCTCTCGGTCTACCTCTGGCTCTCTCTGTTTCTCTCTCCCCTTCTTTCTACCTCTCTCTACCTCTCTACTGCACCTGCTGTCTCTGAATGCTCGGCTATGAAAATCCATTTGACATTTTACTCCTGAGGTGCTGGCCTGTTACACCCTCTACAACCACTGTGATTATTATTTGATCCTGCTGGTCATCTATGAATGTTTGAACATGTTGAAGAACAATCTGGCCTTAATGGCCATGTACTCTTATAATCTCCACCCGGCACAGCCAGAAGAGGACTGGCCACCCCTCAGAGCCTCTCTAGATTTCTTCCGAGGTTCCTTCCTTTTTTAGAGGGATTTTCCTAGCCACCATGCTTCTACATCTGCATTGCTTTCTGTTTGGGGTTTTAGGCTGTGTTTCTGTATAAGCGCTTTGTGACATCTGCTGATGTAAAAAGGTCTTTATAACTACATTTGATTTGATTTGACATTGAATGAGTGGTCTAGTTACTGTTTTGACTTAAATTGGCTTTAAGATCTATGGCAAAACCTGACCATTGCTGTCTAGCAATGATCAACAACAAACCTGACAGAGCTTGAAGAATTTGTAAAATAATAATTGGCAAATATTTCACAATCCAGGTGTGCAAAGCTCTTAGAGACTTACTCAGAAAGATTCACCGCTGTATTCACTGAAAAAGTGTCACGCCCTGAACTTAGACTCTCTAGGGTAGGGGCAGCATTTGGAATTTTGGATGAAAAGCATTTCAGAATTAAACGGCCTGCTACTCTGGCCCAGAAGATATGATATGCATATAACTGGTAGATTTGGATAGAAAACACCATCTAGTTTCCACAACTGTTAAAATAGTGTCTGTGAGTATAACATAACTGATTTGGCAGGCGAAAACCTGAGAAAAATCCATTCAGAATGTACTTTTATATTTGGTTTTGTAGTTTTCTATTCAATGCCATTACATACCTTAAGGGAACATTTTGACATTTGCCATATGGTTAGTGAGAAAGTCCACATTGCAAATGTACGATCCCTCACTATACGTCCGAAAACGTTTCTAAAATTTGCGGACGGCGTCGGGCCGTGCGGCAGGGCCGGATCTTCCAGGAAGTCATTAAACGAACTCTCTCGGACATTCGGTTTTCGTTTTATAAAATAATCTAATTTTGGTCATTTTTCCGCTGTCCCGGTAAATCCCACAAGAGGGCGAATGGAATCATATTGCAAATGTACAAAACATCACCAATCACGACGTGGCCTTATCTCCTAAACGGAAAATATTTAGAAGCCAAAACTTGGTGAGCATAGGTTTGGCATAATGGGCAGTTGGCCCCGAACAAGAGGGCGTCTAGGCCTCAACGGTTTTTGAGTTATGGCCATTTTTCGGGGATAAAAGGTCCAGAAAGAAAATAGAGCAATAATTTTTCCGCTTCACGTCAAAGTAAAGGAACCTATGTTGTCAATAAAAAAAGAACCAGCCATTTATCTATAGTCTTTTAAGAGAAATCGTACAATGTCAAATTGGTGATGTTCAAAAATTGTTTTTTTTAACAGTTACAGATCCAGTTGCAGCATGTTCATACAAATCTTTTTAAAGTGTGCTTGGGAACTCTGCGAGAATTCTGTGATTTTCTGAAATAATACGCACTCACTAAACCCTCCGCAAATAAGTCAGTTCTTAATGTAAAGACTTCAAACTCAATATTCTATAATTGCCTACCCCAAGGAGGATATGTGTTCACTTTCAGCTTCCTGTGTAAACTGGAAGTGCCTTACAATGGTGTCATATGTGCTGTTTTGAAGGGTTAAAAAGGTCAGATCTTTTCAAAACTTCATATGTGTGATTAGGAAACCCTCATGAACTGTATGTCAGTCATTTCTCCCAACAGATAGCAAAGGGTGTCAGGGTAGCCTAGTGGTTAGAGCATTGGACTAGTCACTGGAAGGTTGCAAGTTCAAACCCCCAAGCTGACAAAGTACAAAGCTGTAGTTCTGCCCCTGAACAGGCAGTTAACCTGCTGTTCCTAGGCCGTCATTGATAATAAGATTTTTTTCTTAACTGACTTGCCGAGTATAATAAAGGTAAAAAAATAAATAAAAAATGTAAAAAAAAATCTCTCACACACACACACACACACACATACACAGCAAGGATGGAGTGACAAAGTGCGGTGCTTAAAGACACACAGAGCCTGCAATGGCATTTCCATATTCTCAAGGCAGTGCCGAGTTCAACGAGATGCCCCGCTTGACTATAACACGCTCTGAGTGCATCAACCATGAAAAAACTAGGCCCAAAATGAAGCCTGACCCTAAATGTCATTTGCTTTTTGATGACAGTGAGAGAACGGTTAGGGTGAGAAGCACAATTTGACCTCAGGTACATTCCTGAGGTCCTCCCGGCAACCCCAATGAACTGTAAATCAGTCATGTCTCCCATAAAATTTCCAAGAAAAAATCACACTCACACACAGCTCGAACAGAGGGATACAGTGTGGTGTGTAGAGAATCAGAAAGTGCCAGCAATAGTTACCTTTGTTAACGAGTTAAAAAACCGTCAGACCTAGAGTTCAGGTGCATTAGAAACCTGTTATAGACCTCAGGTCGATGAAAATGGTGAGTTAAATTGGCTCTAGAAGGATCTCGGACCGACAAACAGCCTCGTACATTTGCAATGACTTCAATTCATTTTGACCATTAATCTTGAAACTCCCCATCCCGGATCCGGGATCGTGACTAAAGCCTCAGGCTCATTAGCATAACGCAACATTTTCAACGATTTCTGAAAATCGCAAATAAATTAAAATAATGCGTTTGCTCTCAAGCTCCCAGTTTTTCTTTTTTCTCTTAAACTTATTTTTGTGGCAAAATAGCTATTTCATTTTTGGAAATCTACAGAAAATGCTACAACTATAACCCAAACTTTTTTCAAGATATTTTGTCACAAAATAGATGCTCGACTATGCATATAATTGCTACTTTCAGAAGAAGAAAACACTCTATTTTATGACGTGTTCCAGAACCATACAAATATCTTCTCTGCTTCAGGCAAAACCAAGATGACTTGGCATTCCATTGGCATTTTCAAAAAATGCTGTCTTTCATTTTTATCTCCTTATAACATCAGCTGTGAGCACAGACAATATCTGCCCTTTCTGTCGTTTCCCCAAAGGTGTCTGCATGCATTGTTACGCATTTTTAGGCAGATCTTGTTTAAAACGGAAGATTTTCATCCAAAAATTTTAAGAGACCACATTTAATTCATCATCTGAACTGGATAAATCTTCCTGCCAATATTTTTCATGGGGCACAGAAATATATTGGAACACAGCTTAGCCTTTTTTGAACTGTCATCTCAATGAAAATATGTGAAAAAAGACAACCATTTGAGGATTGATTTTTTTGTCCAGCTTCAGCAGGTGTTTTAGGAAATCCGGAAAAATTGTTTCACGTTGTAGGTGACTGCATTTTTTCCAAAATCTTTTTTTTCGGTGCCAGGCGCCACTAGATAGCAAATGTTAATTTTTTCCAAAAAAATCTTATTTTCTGAATGTACTGAACGGGTATTCTCAACATAAATGCACAAAACTACGCTTTCAGGAAACACTGCGCATTTGGTATGTGGCTGGGATCTCCATTCATTGCTAAACATTAGAAGCTCTTCAAAGGTAAATGATTTTATTTATTTGGTTATCTGGCTTTTGTGAAAATTTAGAGTGTTTTCTATCACACAAAATGCTATTCTAGCATCTTGTCTCTTACAAAAATTAGTCAATTTCTTTTCAAAATGAAAATTTTGAAAATCTGAGATGACAGTGTTGTTAAGAAACGGCTAAGTTGTGTGTCAAAATGGGGCATTATTTTAATTTTATTTCCCGATTTTCAGAAATCGTTAACGTTCATTATGCTAATGAGCCTGAGGCTTAGTCACAATCCCGGATCCGGGATGGGGAGTTTCAAGAGGGTAACAACACTGTCATCTCAGATTTTCAAAATATGCTTTTGAACCATAGAAATTGACTAATTTGTGTAAGAGTATGCAAAGCTAGCATAGCATTTTGTGTAGCATTTAGCACGTAACATTTTCACAAAAACCAGATAACCAAATAAATAAAATCATTTACCTTTGAAGAGCTTCTGATGTTTTCAATGAGGAGACTCTCAGTCACATACCAAATGCGCAGTGTTTCCTGAAAGCGTCTGTGTGTAGGAGAAATCGTCCGTTTTCTGAACCTACAACGTCAAACTTTTTCCGGATTAACTAACCAAACATGGCAAACGTTGTTTGGAATCAATCCTCAAGGTGTTTTTTCACATATCTCTCATTGACATGCAGTTCGTGGAAGCTTGCTTTCTTCTCTGAATTCTTTGGAAAAATACTTGCAGCTGACTTTTGCGCACCACTCAGGACACCGGGCGGACACGTGGTAAATGTGGTCTGTTATGGTCAATCTTCCAATGATCTGCCTACAAATACGTCACAATGCTGCAGACACCTTGGGGAAACGACAGAAAGGGTTGACTTTCCTCTTGCATTCACAGCCATATAAGGAGACAATGAAAAACAGAGCCTCAAAAATCCTTGTCATTTCCTGGATGCCATCTCATCTTGGATTTGCCTGAAGCTCACGTTATAGGGCACGCACAGAGAAGATCTTTGTATTTCTGGACACGTCAGTGTTTTCTTTCCAACGGTAGCAATTATATGCATAGTCGAGCATCTTTTTGTGACAAAATATCTTGTTTAAAACGGGAACGTTTTTCATCCAAAAATGAAATTGCGCCCCAGAGTTTCAAGAGGTTAAGAAAATGAAACAGATTTAGAAAAGTCTCAGAGACGCAAGACTAGGTGCATTGAAACCGGCACGGCCCATAGAGACGGACCCCAACGCCATGTCCGATAGCTCATTCAGGACCCTGTAGCAAGGCATGGAAAAATATTGGATTTTCAGCACCAATTGAGGTCTTGCTCGGGCACCTGAAGGACCTATTGAGCCGAAACTCGGGATTCGGGGTTGCCTCATATAGGCCTACAAATAATGTCAGAACTTGACCCGCAGCTAGAACGTAACTATGTGTGTTACGTTTTTATTATGTTTTAGACTGAAGGCGCTGTGAATTATGGGCCTGCTCTGAAATATGTGATAGTTGGCTTCTTTTAAACGGAGAGGGACCATCACCAAAATGTCATTCTGAAATCAACACACTAAAAATGGCATCACCATAGTCTCCAGACTGTGCCGAGTACAACGAGATGCCCTGCTTGACCGTAGCTCGTTGTGAGTGCAGCAACAGTGGAAAAAAGCAGGCTCAAAATTAGGCCTGGCCCTAAATTTCAGGGGCTTTTGGGGGACAGCAGCAGAACCTTAAGGTTTAGAAGGACAATTCAACCACAGGAATGTTTCTAAGGTCCTTCCGATCTGTGCAACACTAACCTTGACAGTGTGGCATTAACCCTTAACCTCTTGCGGCGAGCAATCCCGTATCCGGGAGCGTAATCATAGCCTCAAACGCATTAGCATAACGCAGCGGACATAAATACACCTAGAAACTTTTTCTATTCATGAAAATCACAAATGAAATGAAATAAATATATTCAAACACAAGCTTAGCCTTTTGTTAACCAGTTGCGACGAGCAAACCCGTATCCGGGAGCGTAATCATAGCCTCAAACGCATTAGCATAACGCAAAGGACATAAATACCCCTAGAAACTTTTCCTATTCATGAAAATCGGAAATTAAATTAAATAAATATATTCAAACACAAGCTTAGCCTTTTGTTAACAACACTGTCATCTCAGATCAAAATATGCGTTACAGCCAACGCTAGACAAGCATTTGTGTAAGTTTATCATGGCATAATGCTATGCTAGGCTCTGCTGGCAGCAGGCAACATTTTCACGAAAATAAGAAAAGCAACCAAATTACATCATTTACCTTTGAGGAACTTCAGATGCTTTCACTCATGAGACTCCCAGTTAGATAGCAAATGTTCCTTTTTTCCAAAAATATTATTTTTGTAGGCAAAATAGCTCCCGTTTCTTCATCATGCTTGGCTGAGAAATCTACAGGAAAATGCTACAACTATAACGCCAAACTTTTTTCAAAATTTGCTCCATAATATAGACAGAAACATATATATTCGATAATATATCCGTTGAGGCAATTGGTTTCTCAGAAGAAGCGATTGGAAAAATGGCTACCTCAGTATTTTATGCAAGATTTTCTGCGGGAGACACCATGTGACCACGTGCTATATATGGTCCCTTACGGCCATTCTTCAATGGAAATGCCTAAAAAGACGCTACAATGCTGTAGACACCATGGGGAATACGTGGAAAACGTAAGCTCATTCGTAGCTCATTCACAGCCATATACGGAGTCATTGGCATGAGGCGGTTTCAAAAAATGCTGCACTTCCTGGTTGGATTTTTATCTGGGTTTCGCCTGTAACATCAGTTCTGTGGCACTCACAGACAATATCTTTGCAGTTTTCGAAATGTCAGAGTGTTTTATTTCCAAAGCTGTCCATTATATGCATAGTCGAGCATCTTTTCGTGACAAAATATCTTGTTTAAAACGGGAACGTTTTTCATCCAAAAATTTTAATAGCGCCACCTAGTCGCAAGAAGTTAACCTGTAGTGACACCCCATCGGGCGGGATCGTTGTCATCATCTGACACTAATTAGCTTAACGCAACGGACATAAATCTTCCTAGAAAATATTCCTATTCATGAAAATCACAAGTGAAATATATTGGAACACAGCTTAGCCTTTTGTTAATCACCCTGTCATCTCAGATTTTCAAAATATGCTTTACAGCCAAAGCTAGACAACCATTTGTGTCAGTTAATCGATAGCCTAGCATAGCATTTTGTCCAGCTAGCAGCAGGTAACTTGGTCACGGAAATCAGAAAAGCAATCAAATTGTTTACCTTTGATGAGCTTCGGATGTTTTCACTCACGAGACTCCCAGTTAGATAGCAAATGTTCCTTTTTTCCAAAAATCTTATTTTTCTGGGAGCATCAGGTGACCACTTGTGCAATGTAGCTGTCTACGGGTATTCTTCAACATAAATGCATAAAACTACGTCACAATTCTGTAGACACCTTCGGGAATACGAAGAAAGAGTAATCTGGTTGATAGCCCATTCACTGCTAAATGGGGATGCATTGGAACGCAGCGCTTTCAAAACATGAGGCACTTCCGGATGGGATTTTTCTCAGGCTTTCGCCTGCAACATCAGTTCTGTTATACTCACAGACAATATTTTACAGGTTTGGAAACTTTAGAGTGTTTTCTATCCTAAGATGTTAATTATATTCATATTCTAGCATCTTGTCCTGACAAAATATCCTGTTTACTAGGGAACTTTTTTTTCCAAAAATGAAAATACTGCCCCCTAGTCACAAAAGGTTTTAAGAGTAGTAATTTGATTTTCAATGTTGTTTTTTACACATGAATCACGTTGTGAGTTGTGTGTCAAAATGGGGGAATTACCAGTCCTTTAACTTCTTGAAACTCCCCATCCCGGATCCGGGTTTGTGACTAAAGCCTCAGGCTCATTAGCATAACGCAACGTTAACGATTTCTGAAAATCGCAAATAAAATGAAAATAATCAGTCTGCTCTCAAGCTTAGCCTTTTCTTAACAACACTGTCATCTCAGATTTTCAAAATATGCTTTTGAACCATAGCAATTGACTAATTTGTGTAAGAGTATGCTAAGCTAGCTTAGCATTTTGAGTAGCATTTACACGCCCATTTTCACAAAAACCAGATAACCAAATAAATAAAATCATTTACCTTTGAAGAGCTTCGGATGTTTTCAATGAGGAGACTCTCAGTTACATACCAAATGCGCAGTTTTTCCTGAAAGCGTCTGTGTGTAGGAGAAATCGCTCCATTTTGGACATCACATTTGGCTACCGAAACGAACCGAAAATTCAGTCACCTACAACGTCAAACTTTTTCCGAATTAACTCCATAATATCGACCGAAACATGGCAAACGTTGTTTGGAATCAATCCTCAAGGTGTTTTTTCACATATCTCCTCATTGATATATCGTTCGTGGAAGCCTGCATTCTTCTCTGAATTCTGTGGAAAAATACTTGCAGCTGACTTTTGCGCACCAATTTCGGCGCAGGACACCGGGCGGACACCTGGTAAATGTGGTCTCTTATGGTCAATCTTCCAATGATATGCCTACACATACGTCACAATGCTGCAGACACCTTGGGGAAACGACAGAAAGGGCAGACTTACTCCTCTCGCATTCACAGCCATATAAGGAGACAATGGAAAACAGAGCCTCAAAAATCCTGCTCATTTCCTGGATGCCGTCTCATCTTGGTTTTGCCTGAAGCTCACGTTCTAGGGCACGCACAGAAAATATCTTTGCAGTTCTGGAAACGTCAGAGTGTTTTCGTTCCAAAGCTACCAATTATATGCATAGTCGAGCATCTTTTTGTGACAAAATATCTTGTTTAAAACGGGAACGTTTTTCATCCAAAAATGAAATTGCGCCCCTAGAGTTTCAACAGGTTAATGCAACCGCTGTGTCAGATTTAAAAACACTTTACGGAAAAAGCACACCATGCAATGCTCTAAGTACAGCACTCAGACACAAAAACAAGCCATACAGATACCCGCCATGTTGTGGAGTCAACAGAAGTCAGAAATAGCATTATAAATATTGACTTACCTTTGATGATCTTCATCAGAATGCACTCCCAGGAATCCCAGTTCCACAATAAATGTTTGTGTTGTTCGATAAAGTCCATCATTTATGTCCAAATACCTCCTTGTTGTTGACGCATTTAGTTCAGAAATCCAAATTCATGAGGCGCAATCACAAGGTCCCGACAAAAACTCAAAAAGTTCTGTTACTGTCCATAGAAACATGTCAAACGATGTATAGAATCAATCTTTAGGATGTTTTTAACATAAGTCTTCAATAATGTTCGAACCTGAGAATTCCTTTGTCTTTAGAAATGCAATGGAATGCAGCAACCTCTCACGGGAGCGCGCGTGATCAGCTCATGGCGGACACCTGATTGAAATAGCTCTCTTTCTCTCCCCCTTCACAGCAGAAGCCTGAAACATAAGTCTGACATCTTGCAAAACTACAAACCTAAGACTTCCAACTTCCTGGTTGGATATTTTCTCAGGTTCTTGCCTGCCATATGAGTTCTGTTATACTCACATACATCATTCAAACAGTTTTAGAAACTTCAGAGTGTCTATCCAAATCTACTAATAATATGCTTATCCTAGCTTTTGGCCCTGAGTAGCAGTCAGTTTACTCTGGGCACGAAATTCATCCAAGCTACTCAATACTGCCCCCAGCCATAAGAAGTTTTAACTCTGCAATGTCTGTAAGGTTAAGCTCTCGGCAACACACACTTCAGAGTGTGCAGTCAGCCAGATTCATTATTGCAATAATTAATCGAGCTTAAATAAAGATTAATTGTTTGAATAGTTGTCCAAGTTTCTCTCAGTATACATGATTTTCCACAATACTATTCTTTTCCATATTTTTCAGGAGTTGAAAGCTCTCCCACCGGAATCAGCAAGGAGGGAGGGGAAGCTACAGCCGCATAATGGACGTCGTATGTGGTAATGGATGAGGTGCTGCAGGTGCTGCCACTCCATCACCACACCGGTCATCATCTCCCTCTCTCCCTCCCAGAGTGGTCCAGATGAGGATGTGGGAGAAGGGGGTGATTTCTGGTATGAGGAGGCAGCGCGGCGACGCGGATGGAAGCCCGAGAGTCAGCCCCAAAAATTTCTTGGGGCGGGGGCTCAGGGAGAGTGTGGCAGAGTCAGGAGTCAGACCTGAGCCCACTCTCCCTGTTTATCGTGAGGAGCCAAGGAGGAGACCAGAACCAGAGACGGTGTTGGAGGTGAGCGAAGGAGAGACTGTGAAGGAGTTAATGGGGAAATTGGAGGAGAGAGAAATGACGCATCAGGCCTACAGTGCGCCTTGCCTCTCCAGCGCTACTGGAGCCTTCATCCTCTCCTGCGATGTCGGAGCCTCTCGCCTCTCCAGCGCTGCCGGAGTCTCCCGCCTGTTCAGCACAGCCAGAGCCTTTCTCCTCTCCTGCGCTGCCGGAGTCTCCCGCCTGTTCAGCACAGCCAGAGCCTTTCTCCTCTACAGCGCTGCTGGAGTCTCCCGCCTGTTTAGCGCAGCCCAAGCTGTCAGTCTGTATGGAGCACCCAGAGCTGTCAGTCTGCATGGAGCAGCCGGAGCTGCCAGTCTGCATGGAGCTGCCAGTCTGCATGTCAGTCTGCAAGGAGCTGTCAGTCTGCAAGGAGCTGTCAGTCTGCATGGAGCAGTCCATGGAGCTGCCAGTCTGCATGGAGCAGCCAGAGCTGCCAGTCTGCAAGCTGTCAGTCTCCATGGAGCAGCCAGAGCCGCAAGTCAGCATGGAGCAGCCAGATCCGTCAGTCAGCCAGACTCTTCCAGATCTGCCAGTCAGCCCGACTCTTCCAGATCTGCCAGTCAGCCAGACTCTTCCAGATCTGCCAGTCAGCCAGACTCTTCCAGATCTGCCAGTCAACCAGATTCTTCCAGATTTGCCAGTCAACCAGATTCTTCCAGATCTGCCAGTCAACCAGACTCTTCCAGATCTGCCAGTCAGCCAGGATCTGCCAAAACCGTCAACCAGCCAGGATCTGCCGGATCCAACTACCTGTTGATTTCATTTATTGGGTCAGGCCAGGGTGTGACATGGGTTTATTTGTGGTGTGTTTCGTCTTGGGGTTGTGTGGGGTGTATAGCATAGTCTTTGGCTGCCTGAGGCTGTTCTCAATCAGAGTCAGGTGATTATCGTTGTCTCTGATTGGGAACCATATTTAGTTAGCCATATTCTTTGAGTGTTTTCGTGGGTGATTGTTCCTGTCTCTGTGTCTTCACCAGATAGGACTGTTTAGGTTTTCACGTTCCGTTTGTTGTTTTTTGTATTGTTCGTGTTTTTTCATTCTTCATTAAACATGTCTCAAAGATACCACACTGCATTTTGGTCCGCTCCTCCTTCAACAGAAGAAAGCTGTTACACTGTCTCTGTGTTTGTTGTCACTAGATAGGCTGTATAGGTTATCACGTTCCGTTTGTTGTTTTTGTATTGTTAGTTATTTCATGTCTAGTTAATTTCATTAAAGAACATGAATAACCACCACGCTGCATTTTGGTCTGCTTCTCCTTCGACAGACGAGAACCGTTACATGCGCACTCTTCAAAATCTCCACTCAATGTTGCAAGCTCTTGCCCCCAAAACGTGTACCATCTGAGTCAACTTTCTTGAGTTTACCAAAACAGATCAGACATAACTCATCCTCACTGGCTGGTGTCAACGATACAGGTGTCATCCCAGATTATAATAAACAATTATTTGTAATATTTTGAAAAAAGTTACAAAATGATGAATATGTTTGTTCCTCATTTCAACAACCTGAACCCCCTTTCTGTACAAGTGAGAGGATAAACCCACAAGGAAATCACAAAGTGCAAATCTTCATAAGGACAATATGGTTGCTCATTATTGTGTTTCTTTTGATTTTTGTGCTTTTTAAGGATTTTTTTTTGTATTTGAGATTTTTCTTTATTAAATACACCGTGACTCCAGGTGAGTGAAAAATAAATGCGTGTCTAAACCACAAAGAGGGAGAATAATCGTTCTCGGCATGCCTGCCTTCTTAAAACTTTCAAATCGCTTTGAGCCCTTGTACCAGCTGTCTTCTGCCGGGGGCTTGGGCATTCTCTCCATGGCTGTGGATGCCCCTCCAGCTACCTCTTCCTGTCCTAGTCAATCAACAGCCTGGGCACAGCCTGGACCAAGGTGGCCCCCTTTGGCCCCGCAATAAGCCTGTTACCAACCCTTAGTAAACTTTTTGTAAACTGTTATAACACACAAAAATGTGTGTTATAACAGGATCCAAAACTATTTTACAGTAATCAAATTGACAACAGACTTTCAGCAAGCTTATAGGGAAAGATCATTCTACAAGCACAGCACTTACACAAATGACTGATGATTGGCTGAGAGAAATTGATGATATAAGATTGTAGGGGCTGTTTTGTTTGACTTCAGTGCGGCTTTTGACATTATAGATCATAGTCCGTTGCCGGAAAAATGTATGTGTTATGGCTTTACACCCCCTGCTATATTGTGGATAAAGAGTTACCTGTCTGACCCAACACAGAAGGTGTTCTTTAATGGAAGCCTTTCCAACAAAATCCAGGTAGAATCAGGAATTCCCCAGGGCAGCTGTCTAGGCCATTTGATTTTTTCAATCTTTACTAACAACATGCCACTGGCTTTGTGTAAAGCCAGAGTATCTATGTATGCGCATGAATCAAAACAATACACATCAGCTACCACAGTGACTGAAATGACAGCAACTCTTAACAAAGAGCTGCAGTTAGTTTCAGAATGGGTGGAAAGTTCATCCTAAATACCTCAACTAAATCTTGAAATTAATAATGTTGAAATTGAGCAAGTTGAGGAGACTAAACTGCTTGGAGTAACCCTGGAATGTAAACCGTCTTGGTCAAAACAATCTGTCTTCAATAAAGTGCTTCTCTACATTCTCAAGAGCACTATCAGCAAGGCAGATCCTACAGGCCCTAGTTTTGTCACACCTGGACTACTGTTCAGTCTTGTGGTCAGCTGCCACAAAGAGGGACTTTGCAATTGGCTCAGAACAGGGCAGCACGGCTGGCCCTTGGACGTACACAGAGAGCTAACATTAATCATATCCATGTCAATCTCTCCTGGTTCAAAATTTACTTCATCACAACTTGTATTTGTGAGAGGTATTGCCATGTTGAATGCACCGAGCTGTCTGTTTGAACTACTGGCACACAGCTCAGACACCCATGCATACCCCACAAGACATGCCACCAGATGTCTCTTCAGTCCCCAAGTCCAGAACAGACTATGGCAGGCGCACAGTACTACATAGCCATGACTACATGGAACTCTATTCCACATCAAGTAACTCATGCCAGCAGTAAAATTAGATAAAAAAACAATATAAAGACACACCTTATGGAACAACACAAGCATAGACACATGCACACTATAACATACACACTATACACACATTTACACATGGATTTTGTCTTATAGATACGTGGTAGTAGAATAGAGGACTGAGGGCACACACTTAATATGTTGTGAAATCGGTTATGAATGTATTGTAACGTTTTTAAAATGTATAACTGCCTTAATTTTGCTGGACCCCCGGAAGAGTAGCTGCTGCCTTTGCAGCAACTAATGGGATCCATAATACATTCAAATACAAATACAAAAGGAGCTGATCATGGACTACAGGAACCGTATGAGCGAGCACGGCCACGTAAATGATGCTGTAGTAGAGTATGTCGAGATGTTCAATTTCCGTGATGTCCACAACACTAAGGAATTAACATTTTCCACACACACCCACACAGTTGTGAAGAGGGCACAACAGCACATCTTCCCCCTCAGGAGGCTTAAATATTTGCCATGGGCCCTCAGATCCTCAAAACGTTACCACAGCTGTACCATTGAGAGCATCTTGACTGGCTGCATAACCGATTGGTACGGCAACTGCATGGCATCCGACCGTAAGGCACTACAGAGGGTAGTGGGTACGGCCCAGTACACCACTGGGGCCGAGCTCCCTGCCATCCAGGACCTCCATACCATGCGGTGTCAGAGGAAGGCCCATATTTCTTTTTTTTTGGGGGGGGGACTTTTTTCAAAGACTCCAGCCATAGATGGCAAGCGGTACCACTGCACAAACTGTAACCAACAGGACCCTGAACATCTTCTACCCACAAGCCATAAGACTGCTAAACAAGACTGATAAAAAGCTAGTCAAAATGGCTAACTGGACTATCTGCATTGACCATTTTTTGCAATACCTCTTTCACTGACTCTGTACACACACACTGGACTCTACCCATACACCCAACACACTGGCACACACACACACACACACACACACACACACACACACACACACACACACACACACACACACACACACACACACACACACACACCTTTACACTCCCCGCATACACTGCTGCTACTGTCTATTTCCATCGAGTTGCCTAGTCACTTTACCCCCTACCTGTATGTACATACATGTAGCTACCTAAATTACCTCATAATCGATCGGTACTGGTACTCTCTGTATATAGCCATGTTATTTTTACTTATTATTAATCTGTTGTACAGGGATGACATGTGAAGTGAGCCTTGTGAATGTCGCCCAGTGAGGACACATGATGTGAGCATTGTGAATGTCACGCGTTCGAAACAACTGGGAACTCGGAACTGGGAAAATGGAAATCTCCAACTTCTGACTTTTTAACATTTTTATTGAACCTTTTTTTTTTAACTAGGCAAGTCAGTAAATAACAAATTCGGCGTGTTTAAACTACTGGGAACTTGGAAAAAAATGAGTTCTGACTGGGAAAAATAGTTTTGAACGGTTCTGAGCTGAAGATCACTGATTTGACCTTCCATTTCTCAGTTGTCCCAGTTGTTTTGAATGCAGCATTACTTACTTGAAGCCCATGTACATGAACTGCAGCCAGAGCCAGGACAGGATAAGCATGATGATCATGTTGGGAAAGGCAAAGCCAAACCATGATGCAAAGTTGATCACATCGCCATTACCTGGGAAGATCCTATAGGGAGGAGGAGAGGGGGAGAAGGAGGAGAAAGGAGAGGGGAGAAGAGGGAGAAAGGAGGGAGAAGGGAGAGAGAGGAGAGGGGAGAAGGAGGAGAAAGGAGAGAGAGGAGAGGGGAGAAGGGGGAGAAAGGAGAGTGAGAGGAGAGGAGTGCTTTTTGGAGAGAGAGAGGAGAGTTTTGAGATCCCCATTAAGAGATTTGGAGAAAGGCCTCGGAGAAAGGAGAGAGAGGGGAGAAGGGGGAGTCAGGAGAGAGAGGGGAGAAGGATAGGGAGGAGATTTAGATATGGCCCAATTATATCTTCATCAAGACTGTATGAAAATTATGGTCATGTACTCAATGTCATATTTATGGAGTGTGCGAGCATGAATGCATGCACGAACACATGTGGGTATCTGTGTCTGCTATGTTACACCCTTATTCTAAAATGGATTCAATAGTCTTTTTTTCTCATCAATCTACACACAATAACCACAATGATCAGACATTTGTAAAAGTATTCAGAACCTTTACTCAGTACTTTGTTGAAGTCCATTTGGCAGCGATTACAGCCTTGAATCTTCTTGGGTATGACACTACAAGCTTGATACAACTGTATTTGGGGAGTCTCTTCTCTGTAGATCCTCTCAAGCTCTGTCAGGTTGGATGGGGAGTGTCGCTGGACAGCTATTTTTAGAGAGATGTACGATAGGGTTCAAGTCTGGGCTCTGATTGGGCCTCTCAAGGACATTCAGAGACTTGTCCTGAAACCACTCCTGCATTGTCTTGGCTGTGTGCTTAGGGATGTTGACCTGTTGGAAGCCCCAGTCTGAGGTACTGAGCGCTCTGGAGCAGGATTTCATTAAATGCTGAGCTGTAGTCGATGAACACCATTCTTACGTAGGCATTCCTCTTGTCCAGATGGGTTAGGGCAGTGTGATTGTGATTACGTTGTCTGTGGACCTGTGGTAAACTGTGGTAAATTCCATTGATTCGACAGGATTTGGAAAGGAACAAACCTGTCTATGTTTAAGGTCCCACAGCTGACAGCGCATTTCAGAGCAAAAACCAAGTCTTGAGGTCAAAGGAATTGTCCTTAGAGCTGAGACAGGACTGTGTCGAGGCACTGATCTCGGGAAGGGTACCAAAAAATATCTGTAGCATTGAAGGTCCCCAAGAACACAGTGGCCTCCATCATTCTTTTATTTAAAAAATGTACCCATTACACCCCCACCCCTCTTCGGAGGACACATACCTTGTATGTTTTTTACAGCATTTCTGCTACATATACACTACCATTAGAAGTTTGGGGTCACTTAGAAATGTCCTTGTTTTTGAAAGAAAAGCTATTTTTTGTCCATTAAAATAACATCAAATTGATCAGAAATACAGTGTAGAAATTGTTAATGTTGTAAATCACTATTGTAGCTGGAAATATTATGGAATATCTACATAGGCCCATTATCAGCAACCATCACTCCTGTGTTCCAATGGGGAATAGGTTGATGGGGAGGCTGTGGACAGCTATTTTTTAGAGAGATTATTAGAAAACCATAGGGTTCAAAACTGGGTCCTGATTAGCCTGCCTCAAGGACATTCAGATAACGACTTGTCCTGAAGCCACTCCTGCATTGTTGGCTTAACAACACTGTCTCTCAGGGTTGTTCAATGCACGTTGTGTTAACTAATCCAAGTTTATCATTTTAAAAGACTAATTGATCATTAGAAAACCCTTTTGCAATTGTTAGCACAGCTGAAAACTGTTATCCTGATTAAAGAAACAATAAAACTGGCCTTCCTTAGACCAGGTGAGTATGTGAGGCATCAGCATTTGTGTGTTTGATTACAAGCTCAAAGAGGCCAGAAACAAGAACTTTCTTTTGAAACTTATCAGTCTATTCTTGTTCTGAGAAATGAAGGCTATTCCATGAAATAGCGCCCCCATAGAAATTTAAAGAAACAAGAAAGGTGAAGATCTTGTACAACTCTGTGCACTACTCCCTTCACAGAACAGCGCAAGAAATGGCTCTAACTAGAATAGAAAGAGGTGTGGGATGCCCTGCTGCACAACTGAGCAAGAGGACAAGTACATTAGAGTCTAGTTTGAGAAACAGATGCCTCACAAGTCCTCAACTGGCAGCTTGATATGGGCAGAAAGCTTGCATTCTCATTAACTGCACTGTCCAGTATACAGTAGCTATTACAGTGAAATAATACCATGGTTTTGTTTGAGGGAAGTGCACAGTTATGAACTTGAAAATGTATTAATTAACCAATTAGGCACATTTGGGCATTCTTGATACAACATTTTGAACAGAAATGCAATGGTTCATTGAACAGTCTAAAACTTTGCACATACGCTGCTGCCATCTAAAATCAAAACAGTGCCTAACCTGGAATGGTACATTATGGCCTTTCTCTTGCATTTCAAAGATGATGGGACAAAATAAAATAAATGCATGTTTTGTCTTTGTATTATCTTTTACCATATCTAATGTGTTATATTCTGCTACATTAATTTAATTTCACTTTTACACAAACCTTAAAGTGTTTCCTTTCAAATGGTATCAAGAATATGCATATCCTTGCTTCAGATCCTGAGCGACAGGCAGTTAGATTTGGGAATGTAATTTTTGGCAAAAATTGAAAACAAGAGCATGATCCTTAAGAGGTTTTAATTAACACCATAGTACCCAACAAACTCGTCATTAGTCCTGGACTTCCTGACGGGCCGCCCCCAGGTGGCGAGGGTAGGTAACAACATCTCCACCCTGCTGATCCTCAACACTGGGGCCCCACAAAGGTGCGTTCTCAGCCCTCTCCTGTACTCCCTGTTCACCCACGACTGCGTGGCCATGCACGCCTCCAACTCAATCATCAAGTTTGCGGACGACACTACAGTGGTAGGCTTGATTACCAACAACGACGAGACGGCCTACAGGGAGGAGGTGAGGGCCCTCGGAGTGTGGTGTTAGGAACATAACCTCACACTCAATGTCAACAAAACAAAGAAGATGATCGTGGACTTCAGGAAACACCAGAGGGAGCACCCCCCCTATCCACATTGACGGGACAGTAGTGGAGAAGGTGGAAAGTTTTAAGTTCAATGGCGTACACATCACGGACAAACTGAAATGGTCCACCCACACAGACAGCGTGGTGAAGAAGGCGCAGCAGCACCTCTTCAACCTCAGGAGGCCGAAGAAATTCGGCTTGTCACCAAAAGCACTCACAAACTTCTACAGATGCACAATCGAGAGCATCCTGTCGGGCTGTATCACCGTCTGGTACGGCAATTGCTACACCCACAACCGTAAGGCTCTCCAGAGGGTAGTGAGGTCTGCACAACACATTACCGGGGGCAAACTACCTGCCCTCCAGGACACCTACACCACCCGATGTCACAGGAAGGCCAAAAAGTTCATCAAGGACAACAACCACCCGAGCCACTGCCACCCGAGCCACTATCTCAAGGCCATCAGACTGTTAAACAGCCATCACTAACATTGAGTGTCCGCTGCCAACATACTGACTCATCTCTAGCCACTTTAATAATGAAAAATGTATATAACAAATGTATCACTAGCCACTTTAAACAATGCCACTTTACGTGTATATAATGTTTACATACCCTACGTTACTCATCTCATATGTATATACTGTACTCTATACCATCTACTGCATCTTGCCTATGCCGTTTGGCCATCGCTCATTCATATATCTTTAAGTACATATTCTTATTAATTTCTTTACAGTTGTGTGTAAAAGGTAGTTGTTGTGAAATTGTTAGATTACTTGTTAGATATTACTGCATGGTCTAACTAGAAGCACAAGCATTTCGCTACACTCGCATTAACATCTTCTAGCCATGTGTATGTGACAAATACAATTTGATTTGATTTGGGAAGGGTTCTGAATACTTTCTGAATGCACTGGATGTGTGTGCCTGTGTGTGTGTAACTTACTCATCCACCTGTCCCTTGAGGATGAGGTTGGGTGTGGTGCCAGTGAGGGTGGCTGTGCCTCCGATACTGGCAGAGTAGCACACACTCAGACTCATCCCTTTAGTCAAGAGCTGGTACTTCAACTCCCTCTCTTTTCTTCTCCTCTCCAGAGGTGAGTCCGCATCCCTCTCCTCATCCTTGTCTGGAGGGAGGGAAGATGAGGAAGGACAGAAAGGGAGAGGAGGGGTGGAGAGAGAATGAGGAATGTGGTTAGCGGGCTAGGGGGGAAAAAGGGCTAGGTTTTAGAGTTAGTCAGGAATATGGTCACATTAAACTAGACATGTTCCTGTCATTCCCTGTTCTCCATTCATTCACACACACCCGTCTCAGAAGAATCATTAACACTGTATTCAGGGTACTCTTTTCAACTTATTAAAACATATTGAAAACATATTGAAAATGGTTCTAGGAACCATATCAGGCAAAAATGTGTTGTTCTTTATAACATCACTTTTAAGTTTTTAAGAAAGAACCATAAAACTCCCCTTAAAAAGATTACATTCAGGAAAGAAAGTACTTTATCTTTACACTTACACATATAATCCTGCGGAATCTTGACGAGGTCCTGTTTGGGGTTGATCTCTTCTTCTTGGGGTGCTTTGGTGTCCAGTTCAAAGGCCTGGTTGTCTTTCCCTTCAACCTGCAGCTCCCGCTCATCCTGCCTGGCTTCTGTGGCACACAACTGTCCTAGCACAGCCTGGGCGATGGGCACCATCATGGCTGTGGTGGCTGTGTTACTGATCCACATGGAAAGGAAGGCTGTCACACCCATGAACCCCGACATCAGCCTGGAGAGAGTAAGATGGGGATGGTGATTGCATTCAAACATTACATTTGTATTGCATGTAATATCTATCTGTATTGTTTTTTTATACCTAATGTAGGCCTACTTCTAACATTGTTCTTATTGTTTTATGTGATACAGTAGCTAATGTTGCTAACTCCGACTGTATTTTGGAGGACGATAGCTAATGTTGCTAACTCTCACTGCATTTTACAGTGCAGTACCTAATATGTCAAAATCTGACTGTATTTTGTAGGACGGAAGTTCATTTTGATAACTCTGACTGTATTTTGCATTACTGTAGCTAATGTTGCCAAATCTGACTGTATTTTGTAGAACTGTAGCTAATATTGCTAACTGGCTGTAATTTGTAGAACAGTCGCTAATGTTCCTTACTCTGACTGCCTTTGGTATTACGGTAGCTCTTGTTGCTAAATCAGACTGTTTTTTGTAGAATAGTAGCTAATATTGCTAAATCTGACTGTATTTTGTAGAAGAGTAGCTAATATTGCTAAATCTGACTGTATTTTGTAGAACGATAGGGAATGTTTCTAACTCTGACTGTGCAGTATACTGACTGTAAATGCTACTGTATTACAGTGGCTACTAGCTAACTTAGTATACTTACAGTGCCGGCCATATCCCCACTACCAGTAGTAAGGTAGCTAATGTTTCTAACTCTGACAGTATTTTGCCAGACGGTAGCTAATATTGTTAACTTTGACTGTATTTTGTAGAACAGTCGCTAATGTTGCTAACTCTGACTGTATTTTGTAGCTAATTCTGATTTATATTTTGTTGTACGTTACCTAATGTGGCTAACTTTGACTGTATTTTTTACGAAAGTAGCTAATATTTCTAACTATGGCTGTATTTTGTAGTACGTAGCTAATGTTGCTAACTCTGACTATTGTTGTATTATGGTAGCTTTTGTTGCTAACTCTTACTGTATTTTGTAGAACGGTAGCTAATATTGCTAACTCTGACTGTATTTTGTAGAGCGGTAGCTATCGTTACTAAATCTGACTGTATTTTAGTTCATTAGAACGTGCATTGAAGAAGTCGTTCCCAGAGCAACGATTAAAACATTCCCAAACCAGAAACCGTGGATTGATGGCAGCATTCGCGTGAAACTGAAAGCGCAAACCACTGCTTTTAACCAGGGCAAGGTGACCGGAAACATAACGAATACAAACAGTGTAGCTATTCCCTCCGCAAGGCAATCAAACAAGCTAAGCGTCAGTATAGAGACAAAGGAGAGTCGCAATTCAACGGCTCAGACACAAGAGGTATGTGGCAGGGTCTACAGTCAATCACGGATTACAAAAAGAAAACCAGCTCCGTCACGGACCAGGATGTCTTGCTCCCAGGAAGACTAAATAACTTTTTTGCCTGCTTTGAGGACAAAACAGTGCCACTGACACGGCATGCAACCAAAACATGCGGACTCTCCTTCACTGCAGCCGACGTGAGGAAAACATTTAAACGTGTAAACCCTCGCAAGGCTGCAGGCCCAGACGGCATCCACAGCCGCGCCCTCAGAGCATGCGCAGACCAGCTGGCTGGTGTGTTTAAGGACATATTCAATCAATCCTTATCCCAGTCTGCTGTTCCCACATGCTTCAAGAGGGCCGCCATTGTTCCTGTTCCCAAGAAAGCTAAGGTAACTGAGCAAAACGACTACCGCCCCGTAGCACTCACATCCGTGATCATGAAGTGCTTTCAGAGACTAGTCACGGACCATATCACCTCCACCCTACCTGACACCCTAGACACACTCCAATTTGCTTACCGCCCAAATAGGTCCACAGACGACGCAATCTCAACCACACTGTACACTGCCCTAACCCATCTGGACAAGAGGAATACCTATGTGAGAATGCTGTTCATCGACTACAGCTCAGCATTTAACACCATAGTACCCTCCAAACTTGTCATCAAGCTCGAGACCCTGGGTCTCGACCCCGGCCTGTGCAACTGGGTACTGGACTTCCTGACGGGCCGCCCCCAGGTGGTGAGGGTTGGTAACAACATCTCCACCCCGCTGATCCTCAACACTGGGGCCCCACAAGGGTGCGTTCTGAGCCGTCTCCTGTACTCCCTGTTCACCCACGACTGTGTGGCCACGCACGCCTCCAACTCAATCATCAAGTTTGCGGACGACACTACAGTGGTAGTCTTGATTACCAACAACGAATAGATGGCCTACAGGGAGGAGGTGAGGGCCCTCGGAGTGTGGTGTCAGGAAAATAACCTCACACTCAACGTCAACAAAACTAAGGAGATGATTGTGGACTTCAGGAAACAGCAGAGGGAGCACCCCCCTATCCACATTGATGGGACAGTAGTGGAGAGGGTAGTAAGTTTTAAGTTCCTCGGCGTACACATCACAGACAAACTGAATTGGTCCACCCACACAGACAGCATTGTGAAGAAGGCGCAGCAGCGCCTCTTCAACCTCAGGAGGCTGAAAAAATTTGGCTTGTCACCAAAAGCACTCACAAACAACTATAGATGCACAATCGAGAGCATCCTGTTGGGCTGTATCATCGCCTGGTACGGCAACTGCTCCGCCCACAACCGTCAGGTTCTCCAGAGGGTAGTGAGGTCTGCACAACGCATCACCGGGGGCAAACTACCTGCCCTCCAGGACTTGTACACCACCATATGTCACAGGAAGGCCATAAAGATCATCAAGGACAACAACCACCCGAGCCACTGCCTGTTCACCCCGCTATCATCGAGAAGGTGTGGTCAGTACAGGTGCATCAAAGCAGGGACCGAGAGACTGAAAAACAGCTTCTATCTCAAGGCCATCAGACTGTTAAACAGCCACCGCTAACAGTGAGTGGCTGCTGCCAACACACTGACTCAACTCCAACCACTTTAATAATGGGAATTGATGGAAATTGATGTACAATATAGCACTAGCCACTTTAAACAATGTTACTTAATATAATGTTTACATACCCTACATTATTCATCTCATATGTATATGTATATACTGTACTCTATATCATCTACTGCATCTTTATGTAATACACATATCACTAGCCACTTTAAACTTTGCCACTTTGTTTACATACCCTACATTACTCATCTCATATGTATATACTGTACTCGATACCATCTACTGCATCTTGCCTATGCCGTTCTGTACCATCACTTATTCATATCTTTATGTACATATTCTTTATCCCTTTACACTTGTGTGTATAAGGTAGTAGTTTTGGAATTGTTAGGTTAGATTACTCGTACTGCATTGTCGGAACTAGAAGCACAAGCATTTCGCTACACTCGCATTAACATCTGCTAACCATGTGTATGTGACAAATACATTTGATTTGATTTGTAGAACGGTAGCTCATATTGCTAACTCTAACTGTATTTTGTAGAACAGTCGCTAATGTTGCTAACTCTGACTCTATTTTGTAGCTAATGTTGCTTGCTCTGACTATATTTTGTAGAACGGTAGCTAACTCTGACTGTACAGTATACTGACTGCAAATGCTACTGTATTACAGTGGCTACTAGCTAACTTAGCGTACTTACAGTGCCGGTCGTACCCCCACCACTAGTAGTACTCGGAGGGCGATGCGTTTGTGAAGATTCCATTTCTCAACAGCGATGGCAACCAACAGACCACCGATGAACAGCATGTTAGAGTCCTTTAGGTACTGGACACACACCTAGAAAAGGTAACATGCACGCACGCACACGCACGCACACGCACACACACACACACACACACACACACACACACACACACACACACACACACACACACACACACACACACACACACACACACACACACACACACACACACACACACACACACACACACACACACACACACACACACACACACACAGGTCAAGACCTAGTCAGCCTGCGTAGACATCAGGTTTCAGTCATTTGTTTTGATTTGTTTGTGTAATGTTTGCGTACTGCTCCAGACTCCATGATGCCCATCATAGGGAAGAGGACAACAGGCAGTAGGGCAGTCACAGCCAGGGGCATACACTCTGTACACCAGTACAGTGCCATTAGGATGATAGCATAGCCACACTTAGCCTCCTGTACACAAACACAAATGGAGAGAAAGAGAGAGAGAGAGGGAGAGAGAGAGAGAGAGAGAGAGAGAGAGAGAGAGGAATGGGGGGGGGGTGGAATACAAACAGAATATGGCCAGTTTCATTACACGTTGAACAACAATAGCAACTGCCTAGCTCTCCGTTAGACCAGAAAGGGATTGATTTTCACTTGTGGGTTCTGGGATTGCTAAACTGACTGAATTAGGAAATGTGTAGAACTACTACTGTTTCTCTGTATTAAGTCTCTCTCTTAAACATACATGCACACAATCTTAAACACACACACACACACACAAACAACAGAGAAATAGTACATAGCTGTAACCTTTGATCATAAGAACGAACAGTCATCCATGCGCTTGTCTTTTATGACACACTTTATGGGCCGGAGGGAGAAATACAAACTCATGGAGATTATTTAACCTCCCTGGCTGAAAACTGTCCATTCCAACAAATTGGTTTAGAACAGATAACCTTTTACAACAAACCAGGAGAGAAATGCAGTGTGAAAGGTAATCGTAGTAGTAGCTAGCTAGTTGACCTAAGGTCAGGAATTAAGCTTTGAACTGAGCTTTCCTTTATCCCTCGGTCTACCATGTAGCCTTGGGTTTGGGTTCTCTCACACACACACGCACACACACACACGCACACACACACACACACACACACACGCACACACGCACGCACGCACGCACACACACACACACACACACACACACACACACACACACGTTACCTTAGTACCATGGTCAACTCAGAGAGTCCAATGACCCAACATATCCATTACAATTTCATCATGTTATTGCTGTCAGCTGTACTCTTGTACAATTCCATTGACAGTGCTATTCAGTTTCAGGTTGTGTCAGTGTGCCACCGACAAAATGTGTATGGGCAGAATGCAATATACTGTATGTATTATGTATGTGGTGGTACAAGATGTGTATGACATGGGCATTGTCCACTGTATGTATTGTGTATTTGTTGAGTGTGAACAGTGCAGATCTGGGTTCAAATACTATTTAGGGTATTTCAATTACTTTCAAAAACATTTTGACATAATTTTTCTTGAAAATACAAGTAGTTGAATATGATTGATTGATATGATTTATTTAAGTCTCTGAAAATCTACTGGTGCCCAGCCACATGGGCTTACAAGACACTACGAAACACAATACCATTTTCCTTGTACTGAAAGCCAAATAACATTTGACAAATTATACACATATACAATAATTATGTACAGCCATCTAGCCACATTACACAAATAGGACATTTCTCCTCCTCCTCATTCTCCAGGCATTGTGAACAAACTGAGCAAACTAAACATAATGCAAGCCTCCTACTGAAGAGTTGATCTATCTACAGCTATTCATTTGTTCTCGCAATCCAGGGTTTTAATAAAGCCCTGCCCTGCTTAACTCTGATATTTGTCACTGACTACTACCAATGTGCTATCCTGAGAATGATTATTGAGAGATCTCTTAATAACTAAATATATTCACTGTTGTTTTCGAAGTCAATCCAACATTTTGGTTTAAAAGAACAAATTAAATGTAACCATACTTCATTAGTCACACAGTGATTTCGGAAAGTATTCAGGCCCCTTGACCTTTTTCACAACTTGCGTTACAGTCTTATTCTAAAATGGATTAAATAAATTAAAAATCATCAGCAATCTACAAACAATACCCCATAATGACAAAGCGAAAACATTTTTTTTTAAACAGAAATACCTTATTTACATAAGTATTCAGACCCTTTGCTGTGAGACTTGAAATTGAGCTCAGGTGCATCCTGTTTCCATTGATCATCCTTGAGATGTTTACACAACTTGATTTGAGTCCACTTGATTGGACAGGATTAGCAAAGGCACACTCCTGTCCATATAAGGTCCCACAGTTGATAGTGCATGTCAGAGCAAAAATCAACACATGAGGTCAAAGGAATTGTCTGTAGAGCTCCGAGACAGGATTGTGTCTAGGCACGGACCAGGGGAAGGGTACCAAAACATGTCTGCAGCATTGAATGTCCCCAAGAACACAGTGGCCTCCAACATTCTTAAATGGAAAAAGTTTGGAACCACCAAGACTCTTCCTAGAGCTGGCCACCTGGCCAAACTGAGCAATCGTGGGGAGAAGGGCCTTGGTCAGGCAGGTGATCAGGAACCCGATGGTCACTCTGAAAGAGCTCCTGAGTTCCTCTGCAGAGATGAACATTCCAGAAGGACAACCATCTCTGCAGCACTCCACCAATCAGGCCTTTATGGTAGAGTGGACAGACGGAAGCCAGTCCTCAGTAAAACTGCACATGTCAACCCGCTTGGAGTTTGCCAAAAGGCACCTAAAGATTCTCAGATGACACCAAATTTGCACTCCTTAGCCTGAATGCCAACCTTCACATCTGGAGGAAACCTGGCACTATCCCTACGGTGAAGCATTGTGGTGACAGCATCATGCTGTGGGGATGTTTTTCAATGGGCAGGGACTGAGAGTCTAGTCAGGATTGAGACTGGGGTGAAGGTTCACCTTCCAACAGGACTTGAATCCGATCGAACTGCTCTGAAAATACCTGAAAATAGCTGTGCAGCAATGCTCCCCATCCAACCAGATAGAGCTTGGGAGAATCTGCACTGAGGAATGTAAGAAACTCCCCAAATACAGGTGTGCCAAGCCTGTAGCGTCAAGAAGACTCGATGGTCTAATCGCTGCTAAAGGGTCTGAGTAAAGGGTCTGAATACTTATGTATGAATCATTTCCGAAGGCACTGCATATCATCGATGATATTATTTAAGCCTTTAATATATCATTTGAAAAGTCACCAACAGCTTTTGCTTCAATTCAACCCAGGGTTTAACAAAAAATGCACAATCAACTCAGCAGAAAAAGAAAATACCTTATTCAGGACTCTGTCTTTCGAAGATAATTAGTAAAAATCCAAATAACTTCACAGACCTTCATTGTAATGGGTTTTTAACACAGTTTCACATGCTGGTTCAATGAAACAAACAATTAATGAACATGCACCTGTTGAATGGTTGTTAACAGCTTACAGACGGTAGGCAACTAAGGTCACAGTTATGAAAACTTAGGACACTAACGAGACCTTTCTACTCACTCTGAAAAACACCAAAAGAATGATGCCCAGGATCCCTGTTCATCTGCGAGAACGTGCCTTGGGCATGCTGCAAGGAGGCATGAGGACAGCAGATGTGGCCATGGCAAGAAATTGCAATGTCCGTACTGTGAGATGCCTAAGGCAGCGCTACATGTAGACAGGACAGACAGCTGATCGTCCTTGCAGTGGCAGACCACGTATAACAACACCTGCACAGGATCGGTACATCCGAACATCACACCTGCAGGACAGGTACAGGATGGCAACAACAACTGCACGAGTTACACCAGGAAGGCACAATCCCTCCATCAGTGCTCAGACTGTCCGCAATAGGCTGAGAGAGGCTGGACTGAGGGTTTGTAGGCCCGTTGTAAGCAGGTCCTCACCAGACATGACCGGCAACAATGTCGCCTATGGGCACAAACCCAATGTCGCTGGACCAGACACAACTGGCAAAAAGTGCTCTTCACTGACAAGTCACGGTTTTGTCTCACCAGGGGTGATGGTCGGATTCGCGTTTATCGTCGAAGGAATGAGCGTTACACCGAGGCCTTTACTCTGGAGCGGGATCGATTTGGAGGTGGAGGGTCCGTCATGGTCTGGCGCTGTGTGTCACAGCATCATCGGACTGAGCTGTTGTCATTGCAGGCAATCTCAACACTGTGCGTTACAGGGAAGACATCCTCCTCCCTCATGTGGTACCCTTCCTGTAGGCTCATCCTGACATGACACTACAGCATGACAATGCCACCAGCCATACTGCTCGTCCTGTGCGTGATTTCTTGCAAGACAGGTATGTCAGTGTTCTGCCATCGCCAGCGAAGAGCTCGGATCCCATTGAGCACCTCTGGGACCTGTTGGATCAGAGCGTAAGGCCTAGGGCCATTCCCCCCAGAAATGTCCGGGAACTTGAAGGTGCCTTGGTGGAAGAGGGGAACTGGAAAATCTGGTGCAATCCATGAGGAGGAGATGCACTGCAGTTCTTAGTGCAGCTGGTGACCACACCAGATACTGACTGTTACTTTTGATTTTGAACCCCCTTTGTTCAGGGACACATTATTCAATTTCTGCTAGTCACATGTCTGTGGAACCTGTTCAGTTTATGTCTCAGTTGTTGAATCTTGTTATGTTCATACAAATATTTACACATGTTTAGTTTGCTGAAAATCTCATTGATCAATGGCTCAGCCAAATTTGACCCACATTGAAATGCCGTGGTATGTGTGCCCAGTGGGAGTGTACTTTCTAAGTTGGAGTTTAAACCAAATATCAGCTTCCCATTTTTCCTTGTGGATTAGAAAAAGTTTACCCTTGATTTGGGTTACACCACATGATAATTTGTTCCTGAATATTTATACTGAAAATCAGTTTCACAAAAAAGAGTTAACAATTCTCTAGTCCACGGATTGTTGTTATGAGTATGGTCCCAGTCGAACACTTTTTTTGTGATTCTGTGTTCTGGCATATTTATCCGTCTGCGCCATAGACATAACATGTCACCTTTTTGCCTAACCACACATGGTTCCCAACCCATATCTCCACAGATGGCCAGGTTTGGAGTCAGTTCGCGCACTACAAGAAAGCAGCAGATTTCTCTGTTTTGAACATTGTTACAATTAGTACGCACGTTGGATCCCCATACCCCAGCAGCATAGTCCATCACTGGAAAAACAAAGGGTTTATGCATCTGAGAATAAGCACACAGTAAAAACACAATATTGTGTATTTAGAAATACACTAGCAAATTATTTGCAAATATTAATGTTCAAATACTCCCATGCATTTGAACCTGTGTCTGTTTGGTATTTCAAATACTTTATTTGGAAATAAGTGTTTGACTATAGTTCAAAAGAGTATAGTAAATTATTTTAAAATACTTCAAAATACTTCCAATAGAAGTAGTTCAGGGATTCTTGAAAGTCTGGAAAATTAATTTTTATAGGTGAAAAAATGATTTTGTTATTTGAGCTTACCTTTAGGGGGAATTTTTTGAAGGTGAAAGATTTGCTTTTGGTATTTTCTACATATTTTCAATATTATTCATATCCATGTCGGCTCCATGCCCAGAAATGCCCATGTCCGGAGTAAAGGATCCCAATTTCAAGCGCTCCCCCAAAAAGTTTTTACTGTTTTAAAAACTGTGATTCCTGAAAAATGTGTCCAGAGATTTGGTCAACTCAGTCAAATTTGTCTACAATCCTAAATAATCAGGAATGAGCAGGGAACAACATTATTCATGAGCAGGACCCCTTATTCATGTCCTCATTACATGTAGTGCAACACGACCTCATGGTCTGTAAAGTTATCTTTTTTTTATTGATTTAAACAAACAATATTGAAATTACCATAAATGGTCAACTCCATCTCCCTGATAGATTAAGATAGGATGTACACTTTTTTGTTTATTTGAATTAGGTTTTAGAGTCATAAAGCAACGAAGGGAGAGTGTGTGAGAGAGAGAGAGAGAGAGAGAGAGAGAGAGAGAGAGAGAGGGAGAGAGAGAGAGAGAGAGACACAGCTGCATGTGAGCTCTCACATTTTTTTATAAGAAGATAGATTTAGAGTTAGGTAAACTTTTCGGGTGGGGACATATACAGGATGCTACTGTCATGTCTTATTATGTCTGTTCCTGTCCTTTCTCTTCACTCTGTCTCTCTCTGCTGGTCTTATTAGGTTACCTTCTCTTTCTCTCCTTCTCCAGCTGTTCCTCATCTCCCCTAACTAGCTCGTTCACCCTTTCCCCACCTGTTCCCTTTTTTCCCTCTGATTAGGTCTCTATTTCTCTCTCTGTTCCTACTACTTTCGGTGTCAGATTCTCGTTTGTGTTTCTCATGCCAGAAGCAAGCTATCGTCTCGTTTGCTTCCTCCTAGTCCTATCCTGTCGGAGTCTGCCTGGCAGGTGCATCCTGTACTCTACTAACTATCTTTTGTTTGCACCGTGTCCAGTTCATCATATGCTACGTATGATCAGCTACCACCGTTCCTCTGTGACCCGCACCGACCCAGAGCGACCTGCAGCCTGTCGCCGCTACCCAGCTATTCATCAGAGGGACTTTATGTTTCATTTGTCGCCCTCTCTGCGGGTAGTCTATTGTGCCATTGACAACGTCGGAAGAGGATCTATGCCATTCCTGTTTTTTTCATTAAAAGAACTCTGTTTCTGTTAAACCGCTTTTGGGTCTTCAGTCAAGTGTATAACAGCTACCCTCCACAGGTTAACCTTTAGTCCGCTTTCAAAACTCCAAACCTAAAACCACATTTTTGGACAAAATTACCTTTATGTAACGATTCTCGTTGGTGGAAGAAGGAGTAGACCAAAGTGCAGTGTGGTACGTGTTCATGATGCCTTTAATAAACTGAACACTAAATACAAAACATAGAATACCCACCGCAATTCACGCCCTGACCAAACTAAAATAGAGACATAAAAAAAGGAACTAAGGTCAGCACGTGACACTTTAAGGATTACTACTATCAAGGATTCTTACTTCCAAGCTAACAAACAGCAGAAACCTGAGGACACCACCCAAACTGTGACAGACGAGATACAACTTCTATTAGCACAAAGATGTGAAGAGAGAGGTGTCGAAGCCTTTGAGCCCAACAAATGGCAGGAGTCTCTCACAGCCTTCCACACCCAAATCCGGAGGCCTTTGAAGCACCCTCCCACTGTTAAAAGACCATTCAGTGGCATTTTCTTCAAGAAATCTGCCTCCAGATATAAAAGCTTCTCCCAAGTGGGTGTGACACCTACTCCCATTACCTGTTGCTTGGATTCCACCTGGTGATCTGTTCAGCGTCTGCACTGTTGACTCTGAACTTACAACCCGTACAAATCAGCTGGGCTTGACAATCTGGACCCTCTATTTCTGAAACTATCCGCCGCCATTGTCGCAACCCCTATTACCAGCCTGTTCAACCTCTCTTTCATATCGTCTGAGATCCCCAAGGATTGGAAAGCTGCCGCAGTCATCCCCTTCTTCAAAGGGGGAGACACTCTGGACCCAAACTGTTACAGACCTATATCCATCCTGCCCTGCCTATCTAAGGTCTTCGAAAGCCAAGTCAACAAACAGGTCACTGACCATCTCGAATCCCACCGTACCTTCTCCGCTGTGCAATCTGGTTTCCGAGCCGGTCACGGGTGCACCTCAGCCACACTCAAGGTACTAAACGATATCATAACCGCCATCGATAAAAGACAGTACTGTGCAGCCTTCTTCATCGACCTTGCCAAGGCTTTCGACTCTGTCAATCACCATATTCTTATCGGCAGACTCAGTAGCCTCGGTTTTTCGGATGACTGCCTTGCCTGGTTCACCAATTACTTTGCAGACAGAGTTCAGTGTGTCAAATCGGAGGGCATGCTGTCCGGTCCTCTGGCAGTCTCTATGGGGGTGCCACAGGGTTCAATTCTCGGGCCGACTCGCTGATCCACCTCTACGCAGACAACACCATTCTATATACTTCTGGCCCGTCCTTGGACACTGTGCTATCTAACCTCCAAACGAGCTTCAATGCCATACAACACTCCTTCCGTGGCCTCCAACTGCTCTTAAACGCTAGTAAAACCCAATGCATGCTTTTCAACCAATCGCTGCCTGCACCCACATGCCCGACGAGCATCACCACCCTGGATGGTTCCGACCTTGAATATGTGGACACCTATAAGTACCTAGGTGTCTGGCTAGACAGTAAACTCTCCTTCCAGACTCATATCAAACATCTCCAATCGAAAATCAAATCAAGAGTCGGCTTTCTATTCCGCAACAAAGCCTCCTTCACTCACGCCGCCAAACTTACCCTAGTAAAACTGACTATCCTACCGATCCTCGACTTCGGCGATGTCATCTACAAAATTGCCTCCAACACTCTACTCAAACTGGATGCAGTTTATCACAGTGCCATCCGTTTTGTCACTAAAGCACCTTATACCACCCACCACAGCGACTTGTATGCTCTAGTCGGCTGGCCCTCGCTACATATTCGTCGCCAGACCCACTGGCTCCAGGTCATCTACAAGTCCATGCTAGGTAAAGCTCCGCCTTATCTCAGTTCACTGGTCACGATGGCAACACCCATCCGTAGCACGCGCTCCAGCAGGTGTATCTCACTGATCATCCCTAAAGCCAACACCTCATTTGGCCGCCTTTCGTTCCAGTACTCTGCTGCCTGTGACTGGAACGAATTGCAAAAATCCCTGAAGTTGGAGACTTTTATCTCCCTCACCAACTTCAAACATGTGCTATCTGAGCAGCTAACCGATCGCTGCAGCTGTACATAGTCTATTGGTAAATAGCCCACCAATTTTCACCTACCTCATCCCCACACTGTTTTTATTTATTTACTTTTCTCCTCTTTTGCACACCAGTATCTCTACCTGTACATAACCATCTGATCATCTATCACTCCAGTGCTAATCTGCAAAATTGTAATTATTCGCCTACCTCCTCATGCCTTTTGCACACAATGTATATAGACTCCCCTTTTTTTCTTCTGTGTTATTGACTTGTTAATTGTTTACTCCATGTGTAACTCTGTGTTGTCTGTTCACACTGCTATGCTTTATCTTGGCCAGGTCGCAGTTGCAAATGAGAACTTGTTCTCAACTAGCCTACCTGGTTAAATAAGGGTGAAGAAAAAAAATAAAAAATAAAAAACAATGGCTAGCTCCAAGTCGTTATTTCTTTTCTTGTGCATTTTCATATTTTGCTATTTGCCTCATGACTCCTGCATGCTTTGTTGACTATGAACGTGCTTGTTTACTAACCGTTGGATAGACAATGTTTGATCCCACACTCGGGACTCTGACTCTATTGGTTACACAGACGTTTGGCCTCCCATCCTATTCTAACCACCTCTCGCCAGCTTGATATTCATGCTACCTGATGAAATTTCTGTACAATATGTTCTTGTTTCCATCTAGCGCACATTCAAATGTCATAAATCAGCACTGCAGAGCAGTCCCTGTCCTTGATTGTATTACTGCCGATGATATCTAGAAATGTACATGTACACCCTGGCCCATCTACTGTTGCTAGCCCCAATTCTGACCCCAATTGTGCTCTGATATCTGCTTCACTGATTTCTGCTCTCGTAAAAGCCTGGGTTTTCTGCACGTTAACACGAGAAGCTTATTACCTAAAATTGATCAATTGAAAGCGTGGGTTCACAGTTCCAATCCAGATGTGTTGGTCATTACTGAGACGTGGTTGAGGAAACGTTTTGAATACTGATGTTAACCTTTCTGCTTGTAACCTTTTTTAGCGAGACCGATCTTTCAAAGGTGGTGGAGTGTCAATCTTTATCAAGGATCACCTCCAGTGCTCGGTTGTCTCCACCACCTCTGTCCCCAAACAATTTGATGTGCTGGTTTTAAGCATTACCCATTCAAATAGCTCTTTGTTGACTGTTGCTCGTCCTCCATCAGCAACCAGCCTGTACCCTACCTGCCCTAAGCTATCTAATGGCCCCTTACACTAAGTCTGAATTTGTCCTCCTAGGTGACCTAAACTGGGACATGCTTAAAACACCTGACCAAGTCCTAAAGCAATGGGACTCCCTAAATCTTTCTCATATTATTACCAATTCCACAAGGTATGACCCCAAACAGCCAGAAAAGGCTACTCTCTTCAATATTATCCTCACAAATAAACCTGATAGGTATCAGTCTGGTCTTTTCTGTAATGACCTTAGGGATCACTGTGTTACAGCCTGTGTTCGTAATGGGCGCTCAGTGAAACGACCTGTCCTGATTTGTCATACACGCTTGCAAAACAACTTTAATGGGCAAGCGTTCCTTCGTGACCTGGCCTCTGTAAATTGGTATAGAATCAGCTTGATCCCTTGTGTTGAACACACTTGGAACTTCTTTTTTTATATTTTCAGTGGTACTGTTAACAAACACACCCCCATAAATAAAATGAGAAATAGAAACAGGTTCAGCCCCTGGTTCGTCCGTGATCTTGCAGAGTTACTCCACCTCAAGAATTTAATTTGGCGAAAGGCTCTGCACACGCACACTCAGGCTGATGAGGAATAAGTGCACTCAGGCTATCCGGAAAGCCAAAGTTAGTTACTTTAAGGAGCAGTTCTCTCTCTGTGTGTCTAACCCCAAGAAGTTCTGGAAAATGGTCAAAGGCCTGGAGAAGAAACCCTCCTCCTCACAGCTGCCCATGTCCCTTAATGTTGGTGATGTGATTGTTATTGACAAGAAGCACATGGCTGAGATCTTTTTTCACCACTTCATTAAACCAGGATTCCTATTTGACTCAGCCATGGCTCCTTGCACGTCCAACATTTCCTCATTTCCCGCCCCTTCTAATGTGACTAGCCCCGATGCTCCTCCCTCTTTTCCCCCTGCCCCACTACAAAGTTTCTCCCCGCAGGTGGTCACTGAGTCCGAGATGCTAAAGGAGCTCCTTAAACTTGACCCCAAAAAAACACCTGGGTCAGATGGTTTAGACCTTTTCTTCCTTTATTTTTTAAAAATTTTTATTTCACCTTTATTTAACCAGGTAGGCAAGTTGAGAACAAGTTCTCATTTACAATTGCGACCTGGCCAAGATAAAGCAAAGCAGTTCGACACATACAACGACACAGAGTTACACATGGAGTAAAACAAACATACAGTCAATAATACAGTAGAAAAAAAAGTCTATATACAATGTGTGCAAGTGAGGTGAGATAAGGGAGGTAAAGGTAAAAAAAAGCCATGGTGGCGAAGTAAATACAATATAGCAAGTAAAACACTGGAATGGTTGATTTGCAGTGGAAGAATGTGCAACGTAGAGATAGAAATAATGGGGTGCAATGGAGCAAAATAAATAAATAATTAAATACAGTAGGGAAAGAGGTAGTTGTTTGGGCTAAATTATAGGTGGGCTATGTACAGGTGCAGTAATCTGTGAGCTGCTCTGAGGGAGATAATTGTTTCCAGTTTCAGAGATTTTTGTAGTTCGTTCCAGTCATTTGCAGCAGAGAACTGGAAGGAGAGGCGGCCAAATAAATAATTGGTTTTGGGGGTGACAAGAGAGATATACCTGCTGGAGCGTGTGCTACAGGTGGGAGATGCTATGGTGACCAGCGAGCTGAGATACGGGGGGACTTTACCTAGCAGGGTCTTGTAAATGACATGGAGCCAGTGGGTTTGGCGACAAGTATGAAGCGAGAGCCAGCCAACGAGAGCGTACAGGTCGCAATGGAGGGTAGTATATGGGGCTTTGGTGACAAAACGGATTGCACTGTGATAGACTGCATCCAATTTGTTGAGTAGGGTATTGGAGGCAATTTTGTAAATGACATCGTCAAAGTTGAGGATTGGTAGGATGGTCAGTTTTACAAGGGTATGTTTGGCAGCATGAGAGAAGGATGCTTCTAGATTTAACTTTGGATTGGAGATGTTTGATATGGGTCTGGAAGGAGAGTTTACAGTCTAACCAGACACCTAAGTATTTGTAGTTGTCCACGTATTCTAAGTCAGAGCCGTCCAGAGTAGCGATGTAGGACAGGCGGGTAGGTGCAGGTAGCGATCGGTTGAAGAGCATACATTTAGTTTTACTTGTATTTAAGAGCAATTGGAGGCCACGGAAGGAGAGTTGTATGGCATTGAAGCTTGCCTGGAGGGTTGTTAACACTGTGTCCAAAGAAGGGCCAGAAGTATACAGAATGGTGTCATCTGCATAGAGGTGGATCAGAGACTCACCAGCAGCAAGAGCGACCTTATTGATGTATACAGAGAAGAGAGTCGGTCCAAGAATTGAACCCTGTGGCACCCCCATAGAGACTGCCAGAGGTCCAAACAGCAGACCCTCCGATTTGACACACTGAACTCTATCAGAGAAGTAGTTGGTGAACCAGGCGAGGCAATCATTTGAGAAACCAAGGCTGTCGAGTCTGCCGATGAGGATGTGGTGATTGACAGAGTCAAAAGCCTTGGCCAGATCAATGAATACGGCTGCACAGTAATGTTTCTTATCGATGGCAGTTAAGATATTGTTTAGGACCTTGAGCGTGGCTGAGGTGCACCCATGACCAGCTCTGAAACCAGATTGCATAGCAGAGAAGGTATGGTGAGTTTCGAAATGGTCGGTAATCTGTTTGTTGACTTGGCTTTCGAAGACCTTAGAAAGGCATGGTAGGATAGATATAGGTCTGTAGCAGTTTGGGTCAAGAGTGTCCCCCCCCTTTGAAGAGGGGGATGACCGCAGCTGCTTTCCAATCTTTGGGAATCTCAGACCGTACCGAAAGTGAGGTTGAACAGGCTAGTAATAGGGGTGGCAACAATTTCGGCAGATAATTTTAGAAAGAAAGGGATCCAGATTGTCTAGCCCGGCTGATTTGTAGGGGTCCAGATTTTGCAGCTCTTTCAGAACATCAGCTGAACGGATTTGGGAGAAGGAGAAATGGGGAAGGCTTGGGCGAGTTGCTGTGGGGGGTGCAGTGCTGTTGACCGGGGCAGGAGTAGCCAGGTGGAAAGCATGGCCAGCCGTAGAAAAATGCTTATTGAAATTCTCAATTATAGTGGATTTATCAGTGGTGACAGTGTTTCCTATCTTCAGTGCAGTGGGCAGCTGGGAGGAGGTGTTCTTATTCTCCATGGACTTTACAGTGTCCCAGAACTTTTTTGAGTTAGTGTTGCAGGAAGCAAATTTCTGCTTGAAAAAGCTAGCCTTGGCTTTTCTAACTGCCTGTGTATAATGGTTTCTAGCTTCCCTGAACAGCTGCATATCACGGGGGCTGTTCGATGCTAATGCAGAACGCCATAGGATGTTTTTGTGTTGGTTAAGGGCAGTCAGGTCTGGGGAGAACCAAGGGCTATATCTGTTCCTGGTTCTAAATTTCTTAAATGGGGCATATTTATTTAAGATGGTTAGGAAGGCATCCTCTACTGACGGGATGAGATCAATATCCTTCCAGGATATCCCGGCCAGGTCGATTAGAAAGGCCTACTCGCTGAAGTGATTCAGGGAGCGTTTTACAGTGATGAGTGGAGGTCGTTTGACCGCTGACGCATTACGGATGCAGGCAATGAGGCAGTGATCGCTGAGATCTTGGTTGAAGACAGCAGAGGTGTATTGAGAGGGCAAGTTGGTTAGGATGATATCTATGAGGGTGCCCATGTTTAAGGCTTTGGGGGGATTGAGGGCATCAAGTTTAGATTGTAGGATGGCTGGGGTGTTAAGCATGTTCCAGTTTAGGTCGCCTAGCAGCACGAACTCTTGCCAAGCCTATCTCTGACCTTTTTTAACCTTACTCTCCTCTCCATTGCTTGGAAGGTAGTCCTTTATTTAAAGGGCGAGATCAAGCTGATCCTAACTGTTATAGGCCTATTTCTATTTTGCCTTGTTTACTGACTGGCTTTCTTGATGTCTATTGTATACTCTCTGGTATGCAATCTGGTTTCCACTCAGGTTATGTGTCATTGCAACCTTAAAGGTCCTCAATGATGTCACCATTGCCCTTGATTCTGTGCAATGTTGTGCTGCTATTTTTATTAACTTGGCCAAATCTTTTGATACAGTAGACCATTCCATTCTTGTGGGCCGGCTAAGGAGTATTAGTATCTCTGAGGGTTTTTTAGCTTGGTTTGCTAACTACAATGGTTGGTCCACTAAAAGGTTTGCGATTATGCTGCGGGACGTAGAGGTAAATTGTGGTTTAGTACGTTACCTTGTGTCACCACTTCTTGGCTCCAGACATGTGCAAAGGGGGAGTTAGAGCACTGATTATGCTTTCAGGTCCTACTGTGTCTCTAACTGACAATGAATGGCTGACATAAACCTAAATAGAAACTGATAATTGTGCACAACTTCAGTATTACTTACTAAAACTGTTGTTACACTAAGGTTTTTATTATTTTCTTTTGTTAGGATTATTTGAGCTTTTACTGTAGTACAGTAGCCCACTCTTGACCAGTCACATTGTACAGCACCTGAGTGGCACAATTGTCTAAGACACTGTGTTGCTACAGCTGTGTCGATGTGTGTTGCTACAGATGTGTGTTGCTACAGATGCTGGTTCTATACTTGTGCCGGCCTCGACTGGGAGACCCATGAGATGACTGTAGGTTTTAGTTTTGTCTCCCCCTAAAAAAGATAAATAATTAATTCTAAATAACAACGGGCTTTATTTACGAATGAGTAACAATGTCTCACCCCATATTTAAAAATGGCCTTTTTCCTCACTCAATTTACATTATTTGAAAACAAAATCATCTCCAAAATATTTATTATTATTATTATTATTATTATTATTATTATTATTCATTTGGAATAATATAAAACCCCTTGGATATTCTGACAGATATATTATTTACCCTGTTATTAGCAGGACAATATATATATCCACATCGACGGGACAGTAGCGCAGAAGGTGGAAAGTTTTAAGTTCCTCGGCGTACACAACACAGACAAACTGAATTGGTCCACCCACACAGACAGCGTGGTGAAGAAGGCACAGCAGTGCCTCTTCAACCTCAGGAGGCTGAAGAAATTTGTCTCGTCACCAAAAGCACTCACAAACATTTCAGATGCACAATCGAGAGCATCCTGGCGGGCTGTATCACAGCTTGGAATGGCAACTGCTTCGCCCACAACCGTAAGACTCTCCAGAGGGTAGTGAAGTCTGCACAACGCATCAAGGGGGCAAACTACCTGCCCTCTAGGACACCTACACCACCCGATGTCACAGAAAGGCCATAAAGATCATCAAGGACAACAACCACCCGAGCCACTGCCTGTTCACCCCGCTATCATCCAGAAAGCGAGGTCAGTACATGTGGATCAAAGCTGGGACTGAGAGACTGAAAAACAGCTTCTATCTCAAGGCCATCAGACTGTTAAACAGCCACCACTAACATTGAGTGGCTGCTGCCAACATACTGACTTAACTCCAGCCACTTTAATAATGTAAAAATTTATGAAAAAAATGTATCACCAGCCAATTTAAACAATACACTTCGTATAATGTTTACATACCCTACATTACTCATCTCATATGTATATACTGTACTCTATACCATTTACTGCATCTTGCCATCTTTATGTAATACATGTATCACTAGCCACTTTAAACAATGCCACTTTTATATGTTTACATACCCTACATTACTCATCTCATATGTATATACTGTACTCGATACCATCTACTGCATCTTGCCTATGCCGTTCTGTACCATCACTCATTCATATACTTTTATGTACATATTCTTCATTCCTTTACACTTGTGTGTTTAAGGTAGTTGTTGTGAAATTGTTAGGTTAGATCACTCATTGGTTATTACTGCATTGTCTTAACTAGAAGCACAAGCAGTTCGCTACACTCATTTTAACATCTGTTAACCATGTGTATGTGACAAATAAAATTTCATTTGATATTATTCTTTGTTGCAGGTAAATGGTAACAGTTGAATAAGATGAGAATTAGTCTTCTGAATCTTGAAAAAAATCCCAAAACAATCAGAAATTATTTCCCCTGGAGCATTATATAGCACTACAACATAAAACTAAAATGAGATTGGAGAGATTTGGAGATTTGTATGAAATATTTGAATAATCTAATGTTTATCTAATAGAACAACCAACCAAAAACTTGTTGAACAATAAATGAAATGCCAGACTGTTGGCAGCAACCACTCAATGTTAGTGGTGGCTGTTTATTAACAGTCTGATGGCCTTGAGATAGAAGCTGTTTTTCATTACCTCGGTCCCTGCTTTGATGCACCTGTACTGACCTCGACTTCTGGATGATAGCGGAGTGAACAGGCAGTGGCTCGGGTAGTTGTTGTCCTTGATGATCTTACATTTACATTTACATTTAAGTCATTTAGCAGACGCTCTTATCCAGAGCATCTTTATGGCCTTCCTGTGACATTGGGTGGTCTAGGTGTCCTGAGGGCAGGTAGTTTGCCCCCGGTGATGTGTTTTGTGCAGACCTCACTACCATCTGGAGAACCTTATGGTTGTGGGCGGAGGGGTTGCCGTACCAGCCCGACAGGATGCTCTCAATTGTGCATCTGTAGAAGTTTGTGAGTGCTTTTGGTGACAAGCCGAATTTCCTCAGCCTCCTGAGGTTGAAGAGGCGCTGCTGCACCTTCTTCACGATGCTGTCTGTGTGTGTGGACCAATTCAGTTTGTCTGTGATGTGTACGCCGAGGAACTTAAAACTTACTACCCTCTCCACTACTGTCCCATCGATGTGGATAGGGGGTGCTCCTTCTGCTGTTTCCTGAAGTCCACAATCATCTCCTTAGTTTTGTTGACGTTGAGTGTGAGGTTATTTTCCTGACACCACACTCCGAGGGCCCTCACTTCCTCCCTGTAGGCCGTCTCGTTGTTGTTGGTAATCAAGCCTACCACTGTAGTGTCGTCCGCAAACTTGATGATTGAGTTGGCCACGCAGTCGTGGGTGAACAGGGAGTACAGGAGAGGGCTCAGAACGCACCCTTGTGGGGCCCCAGTGTTGAGGATCAGCGGGGTGGAGATGTTGTTACCTACCCTCACCACCTGGGGGCGGCCCGTCAGGAAGTCCAGTACCCAGTTGCACAGGGCGGGTTTGGAGGGTACTATGGTGTTAAATGCTGAGCTGTAGTCGATGAACAGCATTCTCACATAGGTATTCCCCTTGTCCAGATGGGTTAGGGCAGTGTGCAGTGTGGTTGAGATTGCGTCGTCTGTGGACCTATTTGGGCGGTAAGCAAATTGGAGTGGGTCTAGGGTGTCAGGTAGGGGGGAGGTGATATGGTCATTGACTAGTCTCTCAAAGCACTTCATGATGAGGGATGTGAGTGCTACAGGGCGGTAGTCTTTTAGCTCAGTTACAAGCCGCTACATAGGGAAGGGCCCCTGCCATCCAGGAACTCTATACCAGACGGTGTCAGAGGAATGCCTAAAAATTGTCAAAGTCTCGAGCCACCAAGTCATACTGCTCTCTCTGCTACCCTACGGCAAGCGGTACTGATGCACCAAGTCTGGAACCAACAGGACCCTGAACAGCTTCTACCCCCAAGCCTTAAGACTGATAAATAGTTAACCAAATAGCTTCCAGAACTATCTGCATTGACCCCTTTCTGCACTCTTTTGACTCATTACGTACCCTACTGCTACCGCTTATTGTCAATCCTGTTGCCTAGTCACTTTTCCCCTACCTATATGTACATATCTACCTCGTACCCCTGCACATCAACTCAGTAGTGATAGACTGTGTATAAGGCCAAATTATTGTTGCTCATTGTGAATTTTCTATTGTTTTTCTTTTTTCTCTCTGCATTGTTGGGAAGGGCCCGTAAGTAAGCATTTCACTGTTAGTCCACACCTGTTGATTACGAGGCATGTGACAAATAACACTCGATTTGAAAATTATTTTTAATAAGAATGTAAATGCTAGCAACACACACACACACACACACACACACACACACACACACACACACACACACACACACACACACACACACACACACAACACAACACACTTACTGGTGTGGGGATGAGCAGAGGCAGAGGCAGGAGGAGAAGTGGGGTGAGGAGGATAATGAGGTAGTTCCTATGGCTCCACATCCAGCTACACCCAACCATGGCTCTCCAACAGACAGGTAACATAGAGACAGAAACACACCTGGACCACAGGTAACCTAGCGTTAATTAACTTACTACTAACCTACAGGTAATACGAAAAACAGTTTGGTCAGGTATACACCTGGGCACCAGATAGCTCAACCTTCAGGGAACCAAAATGTAACCCGGAAAGCAGTGAACAGAAAGGTACATCTGCACTCCTGGCTGAGCCACAGGTCAAATACAGGTAAGCCTCAGGTTAGCGTTGCAGGAAATGTGCCTAATAAGACTGTCATTTACTGTTTATATCACAGAGAAAATATTAAACATTAACTCAACCACAAGGGAATGTGATCATAGAGAGTGAGAGAGAGATAGGAAAAGGAGAAAGAGGGAGGGAAGGGTAAAGGATAGGAGAAGTGAGGGAGGGAGAAAGAGAGAGTGATCTCCAAACTATAGAGGATTGATTTACCAGACAATAAAGTTCTTTTAACTCTATCTAAATGTCCAATTCCAATGATTTATCACACACACTATTATTGGAAGTTACTTGAAGCCCCTTTTCAACTCTTGCCATGGTGATAAGCAAGTGAGTTTACTCTGGCACACACACACACACACACACACAAAACACACACACACACACACACACACACACTGCCTTTGGAAAGTATTCAGACCCCTTGACTTTTTGCACAATTTGTTAGGTTACAGCCTTATTCTAAAATTGATTAAATCGTTTTTATCTTTGTCACGCAATAACCTATAATGTCAAAGTGAAAACAGGTTTTTAGACATTTTTGCTGATTTATTAAAAGTAAAAAAAAAACATCACATTTACAGAAATATTCAGACCTTTTACTCAATACTTTGTTAAAGCACCTTTGGCAGCGATTACAGCCTCGAGTCTTCTTGGGTGTGACGCTACAAGCTTGGTACACCTGTATTTGTGGAGTTTCTCCCAATCTTCTCTACATATCCTCTCAAGCTCTCAATTGCTGACCCTTATTTAACACACTTGGTGAATACCTTTTTCCCTATTCTACTCGAATGCGTGTTTTAGATTGTAGTACTTCAAAAAAAAGAAAACAAACAAATGAATGATTTTTAAGCTATTGTCACAGTTAATTAATAATAATAATAAAAAAATATATATAATTATTTAACCTTTATTTTCTTATTTACAATGACGGCCTACTGTCATGATCCAAATACACACAATGATCCAATTATACATTTCCTGTCTCTGTAGTTGTGTTTGCTGTGGGATCTTAGAACTCTGCTTTTGACATATACAGCACACTATTGTAGCACTCATGTTACAGTCGGAAAGCAGCATCAGTGTATTGTTGACACACAAAGGATATAGTATGTGTGAATACGATCCAATGATGTCAACAAAGTGGTATTCCAACCATTTTATCAGTATTCTGTGGACTGTCCCCCAAACTGGTCACTTTCACATAATCAATTTTGTAATACAAAGGCAGACAAATTGGCAGACATATTAGATATTATGACATTTATTTGACCATTATGGTTTGGAAATAATTAAAATGTTACCATTTGAATTTGACCAAAGAAACAACCTTATGATTTGACTTTGGACAATGCAGTGCAAACACAGTGTAAACAGTGTAAATCTATTTGTCTGAGAACACACAGACACTGTGAATTCGTAAGAACTGTAAGAACAGTACGTGCTAATCCACGTATTAAGAAATCAATACTGCTTTATTATTAAGATCATAAATCCGTACATACTGTAAGAACACTGCGTCCCTTTCTTCTCTCAACAGCTTCAATTAAGTCGTAAACTACAGCGCCAAAGCTGTTAAAAAGATCAAATAAATGCTGACACTCCCACAATTGCAGAACGCTTGACCAATGGTGAAAGCATAATGAGGAAGAATTCTAGCCCCTTTGGCACTAAATACCATATAATGTAATATTACACTATATATACACAAAAGTATGTGGACAACCCTTCAAATTTGTGTTTTCGGCTATTTTAGCCGAATTGTATATACCGTTGATGACAGGTATATAAAATCGAGCACACAGCCATGAAATCTCCATAGACAAACACCGGCACAAGAATGGCCTTACGAAGAGCTCAGTGACTGTCAATGTGGCATCGTCATAGGATGCCACCTTTCCAACAAGTCAGTTTGTCTTTCTGCCGTTATTGTGAAATGGAAACATCTATGAGGAACAACGTCTCAGTCGCGAAGATAAAAGATAGAACAGCTCCAGGCGGGAACAGGAACTCCGGGCGGGAACAGGAACTCCGGGCGGGAACAGGAACTCCGGGCGGGAACAGGAACTCCGGGCGGGAACAGGAACTCCGGGCGGGAACAGGAACTCCGGGCGGGAACAGGAACTCCGGGCGGGAACAGGAACTCCGGACGGGAACAGGAACTCCGGACGGGAACATGAACTCCGGGCGGGAACAGGAACTCCGGGCGGGACAGGAACTCCAGGCGGGAACAGGAACTCCGGACGGGAACAGGAACTCCGGGCGGGAACAGGAACTCCGGGCGGGAACAGGAACTCCGGGCGGGAACAGGAACTCCGGGCTTGTTCCGGGCGGGAACAGGAACTCCGGGCGGGAACAGGAACTCCGGGCGGGAACAGGAACTCCGGGCGGTCTGTGCATATTTGTAAACAACAGCTGGTGCACGAAATCTAAGGAAGTCTATAGTATCTTGTGATAAAATACAGACCACACTATTTACCAAGAGAATTTTCAGCTATACTTTTCATGGCTGTTTTTTTACCACCACAGACGGATGCTGGCACTAAGACTGCACTCAGTCAGCTGTATGAGCAAATAAGCAATCAGGAAACCGCTCACCTAGATGCGGCGCTCCTAGTGGCTGGAGACTTTAATGCAGGGAAACTTAAATCAGTTCTAGCTAATTTCTATCAACAGGTTAAATGTGCAACCTGAGGGGGAAAAAAAATCTAGATCACCTGTATTCCACACACAGAGACACGTAAAAAGCTCTCCCTCGCCCTCCATCTGGTAAATCCTACCACAATTATATCCTCCTGATTCCTGCTTACAGGCAAAAAAAAATCAGGAAGCACCAGTGACTCGGTCTATAAAAAAGTGGTCAGGTATGCATATGCTAAACTATATGACTGTTTTGCTATCACAGACTGGAACATGTTCCCGGATTCTTCCGATGGCATTGAGGAGCACACCACATCAGTCACTGGCTTTATCAATCAGTGCCTCGAAGACGTCGTCCCATAGTGACTGTACGTACATACCCCAACCGGAAGCCATGGATTTCAGGCAACATTCGCACTGAGCTAAAGGGTAGTGCTGCTGCTTTCCAGTTGCGGGACTACCCCAGAAGCTTCTAAGAAATCCTGCTATGCCCTTCGACGAACCATCAAACAGACAAAGCGTCAATACAGGGCTAAGATTGAATCTTACTACACCGGCTCCGACGCTCGTCTTATTTAGCAGGGCTTGCAAACTTTTACACACTCGAAAGGGAAGCACAGCCGCGTGCTGCCCAGTGACATGAGCCTATCAGACGAGCTAAATCACTTCTATGCTTGCGTCGAGGCAAGCAACACTGAGGCATGCATGAGAGCATCAGATGTTCCAGTAACTGTGTGATCACGCTCTCCATAGCTGACATGAGTAAGACCTTTCAACAGGTCAACATTCACAAGGCTGCGGGGCCAGACGGATAAACCAGAACGTGTGCTCTGGGCATGTGCTGATCAACTGGCAGGTGTCTTCACTGTCATTTTCAACATGCCCCTGGTTGAGTCTGTAATACCAACATGTTTCAAGCAGACAACCATAGGCTCTGTGCCCAATAACAAGGCAATCTGTCTAAATGACTACAGACCCATAGCACTCACGTCCTTGGCCATGAAGTTCTTTGAAAGGCTGGTAATGGCTCACATCAACACCATTATCCCAGAAACCCTAGATCCACTATAATTTGCATACCGCCCAAACAGATCCACATATGATGCAATCTCTATTGCACTCCACACTGCCCTTTCCAACCTGGACAAAAGGAACACCTATGTGAGAATACTATTCATTGACTACAGCTCAGTGCTCAACACCATAGTGCCCTCAAAGCTCATCACTAAACTAAGGATCCTGGGACTAAACACCTCCCTCTGCAAATGGATCCTGAACTTCCTGACGGGCCACCAACAGGTGGTGAGCGGAGGTAGCAACACATCTGCAATGCTGATCCTCAACACTGGAGCCCCTCAGGGGTGCGTGCTCAGTCCCCTCCTGTACTCCCTGTTCACCCATGACTGCATGGCTAGGCATGACTCCAACACCATCATTAAGTTTGCAGACGACACAACAGTGGTAGGCCTGATCACCGACAATGACCAGACAGCCTATAGGGAGGAGGTCAGAGACCTGGCCATGTGGTGCCATGACAACAACCTATCCCTCAACGTAACCAAGACTTAGGAGATGATTGTGGACTACAGGAAAAGGTGGACCAGGCACGCCCCCATTCTCATTGCGGGGCTGTAGGGGAGCAGGTTGAGAGCTTCAAGTTCCTTGGTTGTCAACATCACCAACACACTAGAATGGTCCAAACACACCAAGACAATCGTGAATAGGGCACGACAAAGCCTATTCCCCCCAGGAAACTAAAAAGATTTGTCATGGGTTCTCAGATCCTCTAAAGGTTCTACAGCTGCAACATCGAGAGCATGGTTGCATCCCTGCCTGGTACGGCAATTGCTCGGCCTCTACAGAGGGTAGTGCGTACGGCCCAGTACATCACTGGGGTTAAGCTGCCTGCCATCCAGGACCTCTACACCAGGCGGTATCAGATGAAGGCCCGAAAAATTGTCAAATACCCCAGCCACCCCAGTCATAGACTGTTCTCTCTACTACCGCATGGCATGCGGTTGCCAGGTCTAGGACAAAAAAGGCTTCTCAGCAGTTTTTACCCCCAAGACATAAGACTCCTGAACAGGTAATCAAATTGCTACCCGGACTATTTGCATTGTGTGCCCCCCAACCCCTCTTTTACGCTGCTGATACTCTCTGTTTATCATATATGCATAGTCACTTTAACTATCCATTTATGTACATACTACCTCAATTGGCCCAACCAACCAGTGCCCCCACACATTGGCTAACTGAATCGTTGGCTATCTGAATTGTGTCCTGCCACCCGCCAACCCCTATTTTACCCTACTGCTACTCTTTGTCACTTTAACCATTTCTACATGTGCATACTACCTCAATCAGCCCTACTAACCGGTGCCTGTATAAAGCCTCGTTAGTGTTATAGCCTCGCTACTGTATATAGCCTCGCTACTGTATATAGCCACGCTACTGTTATTTTTCACTGTCTTTTTACGGTTGTTTTTATTTCTTTAATTACCTATTGTTCACCTAATACCTTTGTTTTTGCACTGTTGGTTAGAGCCTGTAAATAAGCATTTCACTGTAAGGTTGTATTCAGCGCACGTGACAAATAAACTTTGATTTGATTTGTTTTGACCATCTGGCAGTCCAACGGACAAATCTGGGTTTGGCGGATGCCTGGAGAACGCTACCTGCCCCAATGCATTCTGCCAACTGTAAAGTTTGGTGGAGGAGGAATAATGGTCTGGGGCTGTTTTTCATGGTTCTGGCTAGCCCCCTTAGTTCCAGTAAAGGGAAATCTTAACGCTACAGCCAGGGCTACCTGTCATTCAGGGCGGGGGACAAAGCCCCCAGAGCCCCCTGTTTTGAGCCCCATCCCAAGTATATACAGTACCAGTCAAAAGTTTGGACAGACCAACTCATTGAAGGGTTTTGCTTTATTTTGACTATTTTCTACATTGTAAATAATAGTGAAGATATCAACACTATGAAATAACACATATGGAATCATGTAGTAACCAAAAAGTGTTAAATCAAAGGATGAAGGGCTATTTGACCAAAATGAGAATGATGGAGTGCTGCATTAGATGACCAGGCCTACACAATCACCCGACCTCAACCCAATTGAGATGGTTTGGGATGAGTTGGACCACAGAGTGAATGAAAAGCAGCCAACGAGTGCTCAGCATATGTGGGTACTCCTTCAAGACTGTTGGAAAAGCTTTCCTCATGAAGCTGGTTGAGAGAATACCAAGAGTGTGCAAAGCTGTCATCAAGGCAAAGGATCGCTACTTCGAAGAATCTCAAATATAAAATATATTGTAATTTGTTTAACACTTTTTTGGTTGCTACATGATTCCATATGTGTTATTTCATAGCTTTGATGTGTTCACTTTTATTAGAAATTAGTAAAAAATAAAGAAAACACTTTGAATGAGTAGGTGTGTCCAAACTTTTGACTGGTACTGAGTGTCGGGACTATATCTCATGGAAGGATGAAATAGTATGAAAAAATAAATCCAAATAAAGTTCATGAAAAAATGTCAATCATTATTTGAATTGGTTGGTAACCCATTGTATGAAAGTGATAATGCCCTCAAAGTCTTTGTCTTGGTGCTAATGGTCCTAACAACACCCATGACAATATATCCTCCAAACACAGGTTGCGAGTGCATTATCACTTAATTCTTGGAACTCCCCATCCCGGATCCGGGATCGTGACTAAAGCCTCAGGCTCATTAGCATAACGCAACGTTAACGATTTCTGAAAATCGCAAATAAAATGAAAATAATGCGTCTGCTCTCAAGCTTAGCCTTTTCTTAACAACACTGTCATCTCAGATTTTCAAAATATGCTTTTGAACCATAGAAATGGACTAATTTGTGTAAGAGTATGCAAAGCTAGCATAGCATTTTGAGTAGCATTTAGCACGCAACATTTTCACAAAAACCAGATAACCAAATAAATAAAATCATTTACCTTTGAAGAGCTTCTGATGTTTTCAATGAGGAGACTCTCAGTTACATACCACATGCGCAGTTTTTCCTGAAAGCGTCTGTGTGTAGGAGAAATCGTTCCGTTTTCTACATCGCATCTGGCTACCGAAACGAACCGAAAATTCAGTCACCTACAACGTCAAACTTTTTCCGAATTAACTACATAATATCGACCGAAACATGACAAACGTTGTTTGGAATCAATCCTCAAGGTGTTTTTTCACATATCTCTTCATTGATATATCGTTCGTGGAAGCTTGCTTTCCTCTCTGAATCCCATGGAAAAATACTGGCAGCTGACTTTTGCGCACCAATTTCGGCGCAGGACACCGGGCGGACACCTGGTAAATGTGGTCTCTTATGGTCAATCTTCCAATGATCTGCCTACAAATACGTCACAATGCTGCAGACACCTTGGGGAAACGACAGAAAGGGTTGACTCACTCCTCTCGCATTCACAGCCATATAAGGAGACAATGGAAAATAGAGCCTCAAAAATCCTGCTCATTTCCTGGATGCCGTCTCATCTTGGTTTTGCCTGAAGCTCACGTTCTAGGGCACGCACAGAAAATATCTTGGTAGTTCTGGACACGTCAGAGTGTTTTCTTTCGAAAGCTATCAATTATATGCATAGTCGAGCATCTTTTTGTGACAAAATATCTTGTTTAAAACGGGAACGTTTTTCATCCTAAAATGAAATAGCGCCCCCATAGCATCAAGAGTGCTTGCTGAAAGCTACTAATAACACATTATTATGCACCATTCTGTCAAAACTCATTACACTTGACTTCAACTGATAGACCATGAGTACCATACATTTTTTCCATTTCCTTTCTTTCTACTCAGACCTCACGTTCTCTATGTTACTTTCACTAGTCTGCATTGTTTCCTTCAACTCAGACTCTTCCACCCTTTCCAACACAAAAGCCTTCTAAATCACCATTAACGACAACATTTCTTGTCCCCTCTAAAATCTCTACCTCTCTCTTTCCCTCTAACACTAATTTACCAGGTGAGCCTTATTGGAAGTCTTACCCTACAACTGTATATATTTATTACCAATCTCTGTGGGGTATTCATTATTTGCTTCACACTCAATATCTATTATTTTGAGATGAACATGTAAGCGCGCAAATTATAAAATGCATCAGCCATAATCTAATGTTCACTCAATTAAAATTAACTGGATGGATTAAACTACCCCTTACTGCTTCACACAACCAATCACTCATTATGCAATTTGTCAGATGACTTAAAGAGCTTCACATTACAATCAGACAAGAGCATTGTGCTATGTCAGAAAATGTTCACATCAACATGGCTACTGCCTTCCCAGCCTTATCAATCTTATTTAAAAGAGCTTATTATTTTGCTTGAAAGCTATCTTCAAATCTGCAGCATGTGCGTAACTGGCTGCAGGGAAGTCAGGCCAGGAGAGCAGAATTGGATAGCAAACGGAGCAGTTTATTTCAGTGAACAAAACACACAACACTAAACAGCTAAGGGTAGACATACCCCAGTGCAAACCAATCAGACGTGCCCATAATAAACAACAAACAATTCCACACACAGACATGGAGGGGAATAGAGGGTTATATACACAAATAATGGGGATTGAAACCAGGTGTGTAGGAAAACAAGATGAAACAAATGGAAAATGAAAGGTGGATCGGCAATGGCTAGAAGACCGGTGACGTCGACAGCCGAACGCCTCCCGAACAAGGAGAGGAACCAACTTCGGCGGAAGCAACCCCCCATTGATGCTCGGCTCCAGCAGCGCGCCGACACCGGCCTCGGGGACAACCCGGAGGGTGAGGCGCAGGACGATCCGGATGGTGAAGGTGGAACTCCCGCAGCATTGAAGTGTCCAACACATCCCCCACCGGAACCCAGCATCTCTCCTCTGGACTGTACCCCTCCCACTCCACGAGGTACTGAAGGCCCCTTGCCCGCCGCCTCGATTCCAGTAGGGAGTGATTGGTGTACGCCGGGGCCGCCTCAGATGGCCAGCACCTCAGACTCCTGGAGCGGACCAGCCACCACTGGCCGGAGGAGAGACACATGGAACAAGGGGTTATTACGGTAATCGGGGGGAGCTGTAACCTGTAACACACCTCCTTCAGTCTCCACAGTACTTTGAACGACCCAGCTTCCAGGAGGGCAGGTGGAGGGGCAGGTTTCGGGTCGAGAGCCAGACCCGGTCCCCTAGTGCTAACACTGGGGCCTCACTGCGGTGACGGTCTGCACTGGCACCTTCAGCCCGACACGCTGAAGGTGAACATGGGCGGCGACCCATGTCTCCGCACGCCGGAACCGCAGGAGCATCGGTCTGATTCGGATGTTAAGGAGCCATAACCGGCTGGTACCCCAGTACGCACTGGAAGGGGGGAGGTTAGTGGAGGAGTGGTGAAGCGAGTTTTGGGCCATCTCTGCCCAGGGCACGAACGCCGCCCACTCCCCTGGCCGGTCCTGGCAATAAGAACGCAGAAACATACCCACGTCCTGGTTAACTCTCTCCACCTGCCCATTACTCTCAGGGTGAAAACCCGAGGTAAGGCTGATCGAGACCCCCAGACTTTCCATGAACGCCCTCCAGACCGTCGAAGTGAACTGGGGACCCCTATCAGACACTATATCCTCAAGCACCCGTAGTGCCAGAAGACGTGCGTAAACAAGGCCTCCGCAACCTGTAGGGTCATAGGGAGACCGGGCAGAGGAAGGAGACGGCAGAACTTAGAGAAACTATCCACAACAACCAGGATCGTGGTGTTTCCCTGTGATGGGGGAGATCGGTCAGGAAATCGATCGACAGATGCGACCATGGACGTTGTGGAACGGGTAAGGGGTGTAGCTTACATCTGGACAGGTGCCTAGGAGCCTTACACTGAGCGCACACCAAGCAGGAGGAAACATAAACCCTCACATCCTTAGCCATAGTGGGCCACCAGTACTTCCCACTCAGACCGCGCACCGTCCGACCGATGCCTGGATGACCAGAGGAAGGTGACGTGTGGGACCAATAGATCAACCGGTGACGGACAGCAGACGGAACGTACAGATCCCAAGCGGGACACTGGAGGGGAGCGGGTTCTGCACATAGCGCCTGCTCAATGTCCGTGTTCAGCTCCCACACTACCGGTGCCACCAGGCAGGAGGCCAGGAGTATGGGGGTGGGATCCATGGGCAGCTCCTCTGTGTCATACAGCCGGGACAGTGCGTCTGCCTTCACGTTCTGGGAACCTGGTCTGTAAGAAAGGGTGAAAACAAAATGGGTGAAAAACATGGCCCATCTTGCCTGGCGAGGGTTCAGTCTCCTCGCTGCCCGGATGTACTCCAGATTGCGGTGGTCAGTCCAATAGGCCGGGAAGCACTTCCTACTGGAGAACTGATCTATCTACAGCTATCCTTTGGTCTCCTATCCAGGCTGGACAGCACTTCCTACTGGAGAACTGATCTATCTACAGCTATCCTTTGGTCTCCCGACCAGGTTTTTAACCAAGCCTTGCTTAACTATGATATTTGTCACTGACAATCTAAATCTACCCTTTGGAATGACTTCGATAGACACAGGGAATCAATTATTATTATTTTTTCCACTTTTATTTAACCAGATAGGCTAGTTGAGAACAAGTTCTCATTTGCAACTGCAACCTGGCCAAGATAAAGCAAAGCAGTTTGACACATACAACAACATACAACAACACAGAGTTACACATACAATCAATAATACAGTAGAAAAAATCTATATACAACATGTACAAATGAGGTAGGATAAGACAGGTAAGGCAATAAATAGGCCATGGTGGCAAAGTAATTACAATATAGCAATTAAACACTGGAATTGTAGAATGTGCAGAAGATGAATGTGCAAGTTGAGATACTGGGGTGCAAAGGAGCAAGATAAATAAATACAGTATGGGGATGAGGGAGATTGGATTGGCTAGGCTATTTACAGATGAGCTATGTACAGGTGCAGTGATCTGTGAGCTGCTCCGACAGCTGTTGCTTAAGGCTAGTGAGAGGTAAGAGTCTTCTATGTATGTTTTAACAGAGCAAATTAAATATGACCATACTTTACCACTCATATCCAATGATGCTTTTAAGGCACGTAAGTATTCAGTGGCAGCGATTACAGACTCTTTTTTTCAACTTTATTTAACCAGGTAGGCAAGTTGAGAACAAGTTCTCATTTACAATTGCGACCTGGCCAAGATAAAGCAAAGCAGTTTGACACATAAAACAATACAGAGTTACCCATAGAGTAAAACAAACATACAGTCAACAATACAGTAGAAAAATAAGTCTATATACAATGTGTGCAAATGAGGTATGATAAGGGAGGTAAAGGTAAAAAAAAAAAGGCCATGGTGGCGAAGTAAATACAATATAGCAAGTAAAACACTGGTTGATTTGCAGTGGAAGAATGTCCAAAGTAGAGATAGAAATAATGGGGTGCAAAGGAGCAAAATAAATAAATACAGTAGGGAAAGAGGTAGTTGTTTGGGCTAAATTATAGATGGGCTCTGTACAGGTACAGTAATCTGTGAGCTGCTCTGACAGCTGGTGCTTAAAGCTAGTGAGGGAGATAAGCGTTTCCAGTTTCAGAGATTTTTGTAGTTCGTTCCAGTCATTGGCAGCAGATAACTGGAAGGAGAGTCGGCCAAAGGAAGAATTGGTTTTGTGGGTGACCAGAGAGATATACCTGCTGGAGCGCGTGCTACAGGTGGGTGCTACAGCGAGCTGAGATAAGGGGGGACTTTACTTTGCAGGGTCTTGTAGATGACCTGGAGCCAGTGGGTTTGGCGACGGGTTTGCCCTCCCCCCAATAAATTTTTGGGGCTGATTCTCGGGCTTCCTTCCACACCGCCATGTTCGTTTCTCCAACTCCATTCTCCTATAACCTTCCTCGCACTGCTCCAGCGAATCCCAGGCGGGCTCCTGCACTCTCACTGGGTCGACCGCCCACCTGTCTATCTCCTCCCAAGTCTTATAATCCAGACCTTGTTGCTCCTGCTGCCACTGCCTGTCACCACACCGCTTGGTCCTGTTATGGTGGGTGATTCTGTAACGGTTTTCTTTATGCGAAAGAGAGTCGGACCAAAATGCGGCGTGGCTATTGAGATTCATGTTTAATGAAAAAACAAAGGAAACACGAATCAACACAAAATTATAAACGTAACGTGAAAACCGAAACAGCCTAAACTGGTGCATTCTGCCTGTCCTGACCCCGAGCCTGCCTGCCTGTTCTGTACTTTTTTTGACTCTGCCCTGGATTACGGACCTCTGCCTGCATTTGACCAGTCTTTTGCCTGCTCCCTGTTTGGGTCAATAAACATCTGTGACTCTAGCTGTCTGCACCTGGGTCTTATTCTAAGTTATGATACTAGGACTAGCTTGAATTAGTATATACAATATTCTCTCAAACTTTACCATTGGGCCTATGCCTCGAGCGAGGACGTGGGTTAAAACAAGGGTCAATGATGGTTACCTGTTGCGGGCCTGCAGTATGATGATAATGCTGATACTTTTTGGTTGGGATAACCTGAGCAGGACTTGGGGTGTTGATAAGTTAAGGTCAGGGTCCAGGCTCTAAAATGAATTCGATGGACCCCATCCTCTCTGTAGAACCTCTTCTGTTTCAAAAAGGTCAGAGTTATCCACAAACTCCAACAGAGCTATAGTGCCAGCAACCTACTGATTTTTCAGTGATTTTTGGCTACCATGACTCAGTGATGCCACTGGGGCTGAAATAATTGGATGTTTATTGGAGGCATTCAGAGTTCCAATTAGTTCTATAAAATCCCATTTCAGCTGATCAGTTCTAGCCATCCTAAGGTCATTAGATCCTACATGGACTACGACAGCAACAGCCCCTGTGTTCTGGAGTAGAACGGAAGGAATCAGCCTATTGATGTTCTGTACCCGAGCCTCAGGATAGCACAAGGTTTCTGCCTCAGGAACCAAGATGTTTCTCACCATAGAGCTGCCGATGATAACGGCTAGTGGGATGGCAGAGGAGAAATGTTAGTTTTTGTGCCTGGAGCCAGCCGCAAAACCGAATGTGGCTGATGGAGGACCCGGTGTGCTAGACATCCTCGAGGTCCGGTGAGGTCCGGGATTCGTGTCCGAGTCCCCCCCCCCCCCCCGGAATTTCGAGGATCCAAGCCTGAGGAAGAATCTGAGACAGAATCCCCTGGGAAGGAGTCTGGATAGGGGCCGAGCTTTCCAACTCCAAAAAAGCTCCACTCGCCACATGCAGCTTCCCTCCATTTTGCCTATGGTGAGTGACACACTTCCATGGCCGGGCAGCAGGATTGGTGACAGTATCATCCGCTTATCCTGTTTGAACCCAGGTCCGTTAGACATTGGTTAATTTTATGTTTTGTTATCATAGGATAAGCTAGCCAGTGTCTGGTAGAATGTAAATGAACTCTGGACTTTAGTGCCTGCCAGATATCGTATATGTGATTTAAATTTTATATTATAATAATAAATAATCCCTGGGATTTATATAGCACATTTCAATGACTGAATGTGATTTGTCCTGCTCTCTTTTTAAAACACAGGCTTTAGTACAAAAGAGGAAAGAGGACATGTGAACTGTCGTCTATGGAGACACTGACTGTAATGTAACAAGCATGGGTGGCGCTTGGAGCGCTGGACAGGGCTGGGATAGGGAGAGAGAGATTATAAAGATTTATAATATCCACCAGACTAGACTAGACTAGAAAGAGAGAGAGAGAGAGAGAGCGAGAGAGACAGAGGCCATATCGGATGGAGGTGAGAGGTGGATAGGGGTATACAAAGAAAGCTGAATGAATGACTCAGTAAACTAGAGTAACGTATGTGTCTCTCAAAGCTTGTCAATATTATGTCTGATTATGACTTGTTTATGGGCTACCATTGCTTTGCACAGTATTACAACCAGCTGTCGGAGCTAGAAAAGATGGAAAACAACAAAGCAATCTGTTTATTTCATCTGTTTTGGTTACATATAATTTTGGTTTTTGGTCCTTCTCCTGCATCAGAACCAAGAAATATAATTATAAGATTAGAATTAAGTGACATTTCCATTCAAAGCAAAGTTTAGAACAAAAGTGTACAACTCATCGATTCAGAATTCGAAGAACAGACAAGTGACCGGCTTATTGTGTGCACCATTTGGAATGTTCAATTAATTTATGCTTATCCTGTTACGAAACCAATAACCAGCCTGTAGATATTGTTGCACTTGCTAGTCTACTGGTCCTAGGAAACCTTACCTTGGTCTAGGGCCAGCTCTGTCTCTATTGACCTCTTGGTCGTCCAGCCCAAGCACATTATAATTGGTTCAGATAGGGATGAAACATAAATATATACAAAAAGGAAAAATATCAAAGGCCCAAAATAAAAGACTCAAAAACAACCAAAAGGCATCATTGCCACCAAACCAACCCTATGTGTAGACTGCGGTTACTACATGCCGCGCCCACTGCTAATGAGGCTGCTAGCGCTGTCTCTGGCCCACATCAGTACAGAAGGTGGAGGTAATGCACCAACATTGGATGACCACTACCAAAAAGCCCCAACGAAGAAGGAGGCTGCTAGCTAGCTTGGGGACACCGGAATACATTGTCTTTTGCCCCAGCCTGCCAAGCACTGCTTTCCCATCAGTTCTGTTAATTTACAGAGATGGAAGTAGCTAGCTAGTGAAGCCAACCCAACTATTGCTTGGAAGTGATTACCCTCACCATAAGGTTAAAATAACTGCAGGAAAGCAGAGCTCGGCAGGCGGGGGGGCGAAAGACACTGTGTGACTGTGTCCTAGCTAGCTTGCAGCCTCAATGGCAGTGGCGTTGTGCAGATAGACCCTTCTCAACCAACCAACAACCTCACGACTCTCCAAGCTGGCACTCTGACTGACAACCACCTTAATTGGCAGCATCTGATGTGCTTATCAAGCCTTGGCTCAGCACCTATACCCAGTGGCTGCCACGTGGGGAATGGAGTGTGGAAGTGTATCCTGGAAAGTGTGTGTATGATCTCACACTAACCATTCCCTTATATCATAACAATACCATAGATAAGCATGTGACCTGACCAGGAAAAACTCTTAAGCCTTTAACGAGGGTGAGGAAAAAGTCCCTGTCCTTTGGAAAACAACTATAACCATGATATGTCCCAGACAGTCACCAAGCACCAGAGTATCTGCTGGCCCGCGTCCCCACCTCTCCCTTTACAAGCAGCTCAGATAAGTTGACAAGACTATGACCCTACCTGGTCTGTGAGCTGCCAATCATAGGACAATGTGGGATGGACCTGATTGGTATAACATGAAGTCACACTGAAAGAAATCGGATTGTAACAAGAATATACTATTCCACATTTCTTCTATGCACTCTATTTCTACCTGCTATATTATTATGGAGTGCTAACTTCAGTCCAGCCAGCAGACAACTCAAGGCTCTTCCTTTTCTCATATACTTGTTCAAGTTGTCCCACACAGAGCACAGAACATCTACAACCTACTACCAGGCACCACACTACCTATATTAAACTCTGGCATTGTTAGCGTATAGGTTCTTAGCATATCTCAATGGATGCCAGAGACGGCATGAACTGGCAGGGACGGTGTAGATATGTGCGTAATATGTGAGTAATAACAGGCGCAAATCCCTGCTCCTTCACTGAGTGTACTGTACCAAACGTATAGGTAATGTCCCAAATGGAACCCTATTCCCTACACAGTGGGAATGGGCCCAGGTCAAAAGTAGTGAACCATGTAGGGAATAGCGTGTCATTTGGGACTCAACTACCATTTTATCACTCTGCAACCCAAGGCCGTCGCACCTAACAAAATATGTTAAAATTATTAATAGAACATTATTACAGATATGTGGTTGCCATCCAGAACTCACATAACATCATAAACCCACAGGAACGTCCCTCAGAGAGACAAAGTACACCCACAGTGAAAATGTAACAATGGCCTAAAGTTTTTCCTGGTCAGGTAAGTGTTCACGGAAAACTTCAGGCCCTTACAATGATTGAAGTCACTTCCTCATTGACTAATATAAATAGTTCCCAGTAGTCCTGAAGGCCTTGGGTACTGCAATGTTCTGTAATGTCTGAATGGAATGTTTCTCTGGCTCAGAGGGACTCATCTATAGCTACTAGGAGATCTGATGTTTTGCAACTAAAAACTAGAGTTTCTGTTGGACAAACTCTGGTAGGTCCCTCCCCGCTTCGTTCCGTTTGCTTCTGTTTAATAACCATTTTGCAACAGAATCGACGTAATGAATACCCCTCCATGTGATCAGAGACCGAGCCATTGACCAGGAAGTCCTTTGTGAAACACACACACACACGCATACACTTGGACACACACTCAGACACACACACACACACACACACACACACACACACACACACACACACACACACACACACAGATGTGTAAGGCTCTAATTGTTAAAAATATTATTGGCAGCAACTTAAAAACTTAGGAGCACCACTTAAAATGTATTATTGATTGAGTGTCACGTCTGCCCCTGCAGCGTACGACGTTGCCAGAGTACCGGTCCTGGGATTCATCATTACGCACACCTGGCACTTATCATTACGTGCACCTGTGAATCATTACACCTGGACTCCATTGCCTTCATCATTACCTCCCCTTTATATGTCACTCTCCCAGGTTCATTCACCAGACGATATTGTTCTTGTGTATCGGCGTTGTGCCTTATGTGAGTGTCGTGTTCCTGGTTTTGTTTTATTAAAACGTTTCACCTGCACCTGCTTCCGACTCATCATTACATTGAGATGCAGCCTTTATTGGGCCTATATGAATTCTAGCTACTTTTGAGGCAGATGTTGTGCTCTTGAAACTAACATGTTCATTATAAGATAAAATGTTGAAACAAATACCTGTCAATGAAATTACAAAGAATGTTCGGTTTCTACATTGTGTGAAAGCACTGTTTCTACTGAGATGCATTACATTGAAAATGTAACACTGTCTCTAAGAATGTCACATTTGTTTTGTGACAACACGCAAATCCATCAATCATCATTGATCTCCTGGGGCCTCACATATAAACGTGTGTTGCCCCAAAACATGCGTATGCCACTTTTCATACAAAATTTGGCATTTATAAAAATTGGACATGAGTTGTGCTTATCCTCCCGCAAACAGTAGATCATGAAAACACAGTTTCTAGTCTGTTGAAGCATTGCAAGAAGGCAATAGAAGCAGCCTTGTGCAATTGGAATATATGACAATCTTATAACAAAAAAACAAGTAGTCTAGCTAAATATAATATAACAAGATGCAAACATTTTGCATTCAAAAACAATTTGAAATAGGCATATACTTCCTATTTCATTTCTATGATCATTGCAGAATAAGTTCTTCATCTTTTCTGACTTTGATGGTTTCATATGCTACTCATGTCGTGAAATAGCCTGTAGCAGTGGTGGATAAAGTATCCAAATGTCATACTTGAGTAAAAGTAATGATACCTTTAATAGAAAATGACGTAACTAAAAGTCACCCACTAAAATTCTAATTAAGTAAAAGTCTAAAGGTATTTGGCTTAAAATATACTTAAGTATATTTTAGCAATTACATTTACTTTTTATACTTAAAACTTCTCTAGGATAGGGGGCAGCATTTGGAATTTTGGATGAAAAGCATGCCCAAATTCAACTGCCTGCTACTCATCCCCAAAAGATAAGTTATGCATCTTATTAGTAGATTTGGATAGAAAACACTCTGAAGTTTCTAAAACTGTTTGAATCATGTCTGTGAGTATAACAGAACGGATGGAGCAGGCGAAACCCTGAGGACAAACCATTCAGACTTTTTTGTTGTTGAGGTCACTCTCTTTACAATGTGTTTTCATTGGGACATGCTTGCAGTTTCTACGGCTTCCACTGCATGTTACCAGTCTTTAGAAATTGGTTGAGGTTATTCCTTTGTGTAATGAAGAAGTACGGCCATCTTGAACGAGGGTCACTTCATGTGTACTGTTTGATAGAGGCGCATGACCAGAAAGCATGCTTCAGTTTGTTTTCTTCCTGTATTGAACACAGATCATCCCGTCTTCAATCTTATCGATTATTTACTTTACAAAAATACCTAAAGTTGTATTACAAAAGTAGTTTGAAATGTTTTGGCAAAGTTTACAGGTAACTTTTGAGATATTTTGTAGTCACGTTGCGCAAGTTGGAACCGGTGTTTCAATTGCGACCAAATAAATGGACATTTTGGATATATATTGATGGAATTAATCAAATAGAAGGACCATTTGTGATGTTTATAGGACATATTGGAGTGCCAACAGAAGAAGCTAGTCAAAGGTAAGGCATGATTTATATTTTTATTTCTGCGTTTTATGTCGCGCCTGCAGGGTTGAAATATGTTTTCTCTCTTTTGTTTATGGATGTGCTATCCTCAGATAATAGCATTGTTTGCTTTCGCCGAAAAGCCTTTTTGAAATCTGACATGTTGGCTGGATTCTCAACATGTGTAGCTTTATTTTGGTATCTTACATGTGTGATTTCATGACAGTTTGATTTTTATCGGAATTTATTTGAATTTGGCGCTCTGCATTTTCTCTGGCTTTTGACGCTACCATCCAACAAATCCCAGAGAGGTTTTAACTTCTTGACGCTACCCATCCCTTAAGCAGCAACCACTGAATAGTCAAAAAATATTAGTACAAATATTAATATTCATGAAATCACAAGTGCAATATTGCAAAACACAGTTTAGCCTTTTATTAATCCACTTTTGTTAATCCACCTGTCGTCTCAGATTTTGAAATTATGCTTTACAGCGAAAGCAATCCAAGTGTTTGTGTCAGTTTATCGATCGCATGACAAAACATTAAGTACACTTAGCATCAGGTAGCTTGGTCACGAAAATCAGAAAAGCAATCAAGTTAATTGTTTACCTTTGATGATCTTCGTATGTTTTCACTCACGAGACTCCCAGTTACACAACAAATGTTCCTTTTGTTCCATAAAGATTATTTTTATATCCAAAATACCTCCGTTTGTTTGGCGCATTATGTTCAGAAATCCAAAGGAAAGAGCGGTCACGACAACGCAGACAAATTCCAAATAATATCCGTAATGTCCACAGAAAAATGTCAAAGTTTTTTATAATCAAACCTCAGGTTGATTTTAAAATATATAATCGATCATATATCAACCGCAACGGTCTTGTTCAGTGGGAGAGGGAAGGGAAATGGATGTCCGAACTCTATTGCGCGAGCAAAACTCATGTGACTACCTGACGCGATGTTATCTTTCTGGCTCATTTTTCAAAATAAAAGCCTGAAACTATGTCTGAAGACTGTTGACACCTTGAGAAAGAAATAGGAAAAGGATTCTGGTTGATATCCCTTTAAATGGAGTATTGGGAGGCTATGGAACATGGAGTTTTCAAAATAGAAGCCACTTCCTGGTTTAATTTTTCTCAGGGTTTCGCCTGCAATATCAGTTCTGTTATACTCACAGACAATATTTTGACAGTTTTGTAAACTTTAGAGTGTTTTCAATCATAATATGTCAATTATATGTATATTCTAGTATCTGGTTCTGAGAAATATGCCGTTGACTTTGGGAACATTATTTTTCCAAACATAAAAATAGCGCCCCCTAGCTTCAAGAGGTTAAGTAGTTTTTTGGGGTATCTGTACTTTAAAATTTATATTTTTGACTACTTTTACTTTTACATCACTACATTCCTTAAGAAAATATTGTACTTTTGACATTTTCCTAGACAACCAAAAGCACTCATTATATTCTGAATGCTTTGCAGGACAGGAAGAGTCCAATTCACGTACTTATTAACCCTACTGCCTCTGATCTGGTAGACTCTCAAAACACACCTGCTTTGTTTGTAAATGATGTCTGAATGTCGGAGTGGGCCCCTGGCTTCCGTAAGTGAAAAAAAAATGGGGCCATCTGGTTTGCTTAATTTAATATAAAAGGAATTTTGATTTATACTTTTACTACTTAAGTAGTACTTTAAAGTATTTTTACTTAAATAGTTTAGACCACTGCCAAAAGGCCTACCATAAGTTAGTATAGGATACCATTCCTCCCATCTCTCATTTAATTGTACTCACACATAAATAGATAAGGTATTTTCTTATATGAGATGTAATCTGAAGCTCTGTTTAACAGTAGAACAGACGTTTCACCTTCTCTATTGAAGTTTGTAGGCTATGTCTAAACACTGTAATGTCAAATTTCTCATGTAGACAACAATTGATTAATTTACATAATACATACTGTACATCATAACCATGTTCTGGCCATGTTGAGACAGTTAAGTTCATACTCTTGAAGTAGCCATACAAAATAAAATACCATGTACATCTCTTTTTCAAGTGGGCCTGTTAGATATAATTTCAAGATTAGGCTCTATGCATCTGACAGGGAGCACAGTTTAATTATGACATATAGCAGAAATGTATTAGGTGAACAGACAGTTGATCTTTTACATTGAAGTGTGCAGGCTAACACTGTAAGTAGGCCTACTGTGGTTTCTATTAACAGGTGAACAGAGAGTTGATATTTACAGTGAAGTGTGTAGGCTACCAATGTAAGTACGTGTCACTTCTGCTCCTGCTACGCCCTCGTGGGTTCATCCGGTGTATTCTTGACCTGCAGTTACTCCCCCTGTACACACTCTCTCTCTCTCTCTCTCTCTCCTTCTAGGTGTGATTGTGTGGTTGGAGACTGGTGTGCTGGAGTCAGAGCAGATCCCTACCTGCTGCAACTCGTTCCATATCAAGACCTCTACAAAAACTCAGTTCTGCCACTTCCACTCTGCCAGATCATAATCTCCGCTCAGTCAATTCATGATTCTGGCCATGTATGATTATTCAAGATCCTGTTACTCTGCTGTGCCTGTTTCCCTGCCTGACACTGTTTATCCTCTCGTTGCAGTTTACTGATCTGTATCGGTCTCCTGTCTCCTGTTCCACATCTCACCACCCAACTACCTTGCTCTGGATTTTACTCACCACCACTACCTTGGATTCCCCTCAGGACCTAATTCCACTCAGCTAACTCAGTCACCACATCTGGTTTTTTTCTGCAATTCATCTGAGCTTTCCCAGATCTGCGCTCCATATCTCCTTCTTTTGACAATACATATTTTGATTCATCCATTCCCGTTTCCTCATCTGAGTCTGCTCTTGGGTTCCCCTGTATCGCTCCGCTTAACAGTAGGATCTGGCCAAGAGATGAACCAAGCAGACTCCTCTACTCTTCAAACTCTTGTTGGACAATGCGCCCTTCTTGAGCAACATGACAAAGCCCTGCTGGAGAACATCAAAGAGTTTTCACAGAGCCTGAACCTCCGACCGGAGTTCACAACCAGTCTCAAGTCGCTCTTCTCTGCCCCGAGAGCCTTTCGTTCCGACTCCTGAGCGCTGTGATGGTAATCTTGGCGCTTGCAGAGCCTTTCTTGTGCAATGTTCACTAGTATTTGTGCATCAGCCCTACTCTTATGTTAGTGAACGAGCCAATATTTTTTTTTTCATTGGCTACCTTTGTGGAGCAGCGCTTTCTTGGGCCACTACATTGTGGGAGAGTCACCTATCTGCTTCTCCTACGGTAGATTCACAGAATTGATGAGGAAGGTCTTCGACCACCCGGTCTTTGGAAAAGATGCCGCTATATGACTTCTGTCCCGTTGTCAAGGCTCTGAGTGTGGCTGAAATGGCATGTGAGTTCTGCACCCTCACTGCAGAGAGTGGCTGAAATGACGAAGCCCTTCAGGGAGCATTCCGGAACGCACTCATTGAGACCCTCAAAGACGAGTTGGTGTCCAGAGAGGAGCCTGATGCACTTGACAAACTCATTTCTCTCACTATCCGCATTGACAACCATCTCTGAGCGTCAGAGGGAGAGGGGAGGTAGGGTTGCATGTCCCATAACATCTGCTTCAGTGCCTTGCTCTCCTCTCCAACTGCATCTTCTAATCCTGAACCCTTGCAGCTCGACCGGACCCGTCTATCTCCAGAGGAAAGGCAGCTGTGTCTCAGTACTAGGTGTCTATATTGTGGCCAGTTTGGTCACCTGGTCTCCACTTGTTCACTGTGTCCAGAAAAGGCGGGGGCTCAGCAATAGTGGGGGATATACTGTTGAGCCAAATCGCCTGCCCATCATCTCCCAGTACCCTTGAGGCCAACCTTGTGTGGCAGGGCCAGGCTTCTCTTCTGACTGCTCTCATTGATTCAGGTGCCAACGAGAGATTTCTGGCCCGAGGGGTCATTAATCAGTTGGGTCTGGACACTGTTTCACTCAATTCACCTCTGGATGCCAACGCTATCAATGGAAAGCTGCTCTTCTGTGTTTTGGAGAGGACTGTTCCTGTTATCCTGCGTCTCTCTGGAAATCACCAGGAAAAGATCCGTTTCCACATAATCGACTATTCTCACTCACCTCTAGGTCATCGATGGTTAAATCTGCACAATCTACAGACTGACTGGTCCAGCGGAAGGGTAACTCCTTGGAGTACATTTTGTCATTCCAATTGTCTACATTCTGCCCTTCCGCCTGCCTTGTCTGCACCCCAGTCCATTCCAGAACCCCCAGACCTTTCTTCTGTTCCTCCAGAATATCACGGTTTAGCTCCTGTAATTCAGTAAGCACCACACGCCATCTCTGCCGCCTCATCGGCCGTACGACTGTGCTATCGAGCTTCAGCCTCCTCTCGCTAGTAGCATGTTGCCTAACCTCTCTCGCCCCAAGCAAGATGCCATGGAAGAATACATCCAGGACTCCCTGGCTGTCGGACATATCAGGCCTTCTTCCTCTCCAATGGGAGCTGGCTTTTTCTTTGTCAAGAAAAAGGATGGGTCACTGAGGCCATGCATAGACTTCCGTGGGTTGAATAGTATCACTGCCAGGAACAAATATACCTTGCCACTCATGCTGCTTTTGCCCCCCTCCATGGTGCCACAGTGTTTACTTAACTTGAACTTCGGAATGCCTACCGCCTTGTCTGTATCAGAGAAGGGCGACGAGTGGAAAACAGAGTTCAACACACCACTTGGACATTTCGAGTATTTGGTCTCACTAGCGTCCCTGCTGTTTTTCAGAGACTGGTTAATGATGTCCTGAGGGATGTCATTGTGCTATTTATTTTTGTCTATGTGGATGACATTCTTTTTTTTTCAAAGGACCTTGAGGCTCACAAGCAACACATTCTCCAAAGGCTGTTGGAGAATAAGCTATTTGTTAAGGCTGAGAAATGTGAGTTTCATGATTCCTCTGTCCTTCTTGGGTTACATTATTGCTCAAGGACAGCTACGAATGGACCCTGCCAAGGTTAGGGCAGTCACGCGACTCTGAAGCAGTTACAGCGTTTTCTGGGGTTTGCCAATTTTATAGATGCTTCGTCAGTGACTACAGTCGTTTGGCAGCTCCTCTCACCTCCAGTCAATTCCCCTGAGGCAGAGGCAGCGTTCCGGGAACTCATGCACCGCTTCACTTCTGCTCCAATCCTTACCCATTCAGACCCAGAACTCCAGTTCGTCCTCCAGGTGGACGCTTCCGACACCAGGATAGGTGCAATCCTGTCTCAATGTTCTTGTGCCGCCTTTTCCTGCAAGCTCTCACCTGCAGAGATAAATTGAGGTAGAGGTAACCGGGATCTCCTGGCCGTTAAGCTGGCTCTTGAGGAGTGTTGTCACTGGTTAGAGGGTTTGGTCCTGCCCTTCATTGTGTGGATGGATCACAAAAATCTAGGCTACATCTGAACTCTCTGCAGGCCAGGTGGTCATTTTTTTTATTTTTTGGGAAGAAACAACTTCACACTCACTTATCGCCTTGGATCTAAGAATACCAAGCCTGACGCCCTCTCCCATCAGTTCTCCGCAAACAACACAGGTTTCCGAGCTAGAAACCATTTTGCCATCCTCCTGCGTCGTTGCTGCTGTCTCCTGGGAGATTGCGTCACTTGTTCTTCAGGCTCTGCTAAACCAGCCTGATCCTCGAAACGGTCCTTGTAAGGCTCTGCTTGTTCCAGATTCAGTTCATTCTGATGTTCTTCAATAGGCCCATTCTACTCACCTGTCACCCTGGCATGAACCGCACTGTCGCCTTCCTGCGTCAGTGATTTTGGTGGCCCACCATGGTGAAATACGCTCGGGAATTCATCTCAGCCTGCTCAGTCTGTGCTCGGAACAAAACCTCCACCTGCTTCGTCCTCTTCCCATACCTAGTCACCACTGGCCTTCCCCCATAAAATGGTAACTCAGTCATCCTCACTATTGACCTTTTTTTAGTATTTTTATTTCACCCCACCAAAGTGGCTCACTTCATTCCCCTCTCCAAGCTTCCTTTCTCCTGGGAGACTGCTGACATGGTATCCCATGTTTTGAAGCTGTATGGCATCCTTAGTGACGTTGTTTCTGACAGAGGACCCCCAGTTTACATCCCAGGTATGGAGAGCCATCTGCACAGCTCTGGGTATTAATGTTAGCCTTTCGTCTGGATATCACCCCCAGACCAACGGCCAGACCGAGCGGGCCAACCATGAGTTGGAAACTGCAATACGCTGTATTACTTCTGCTAACCCTTCCTCCTGGAGTGCCCAGCTACCCTGAGTGGAATATGCCCACAACACTCTCTTCAATGCCTCATCGGGTATGTCTCCCTTTGAGTGTGCTCTGGGTTACCAACCTCAATTGTTCCCTGCCCAAGAGGTCAAAGTAGCTGTGCCCTCAGTCCTGGACCACATGGGCCGTTGTCGTCACACCTGGAGGACCTGCTCTTTTGTGCCTCCGCCAGGACCCAATTCCAAGCTAACCTGTCGCTGTGCTTCAGCCCCAGTCTACACTACAACCCAAAAGGCATGGCTTTCATCTAAGGACTTGCCCCTGAAAGTGGTTTCCAAAAAACTAGCTCCTTCACTCATTGTCCCCTTTGAGATTGATTGTGTCATAAACCCCTCTGCTGTTCATCTGAAACTCCCAGACACTCTCAAAATTCACCCCACCTTCCATGTATCCTTAATTAAACCAGTCTGCTCCAGTCCCCTCCTACAGCTTCTCCTCCACCCCCTCGGCTCATCGACCATCCTGCCTATACCATCCTGTGCTCCGTCGCGGTTGGCAGTATCTGGACGAGGAGGGATACGGGCCTGAGGAGCGCTGCTGGGTGCGCCGTCATCACATTCTGGATCCCTCCCTCTTGCAGGATGTTCATACCTCACACCCAGACAAGCCGGGTCGTGCGCCGTCATGCGTTCTACTCAGCTAACTCCAAACTCTGTATCCACATCTGTTTTTTTGGCAAATCATCTGAGCTTCCACGGATCTGCACTCCATATCTTTGTTTTTAATTAACAATACATGTTTTGGTTCATTCATCCCTGTTTCCTTATGTGAACCTGCTAATGGGTTCACCTGTGATGCTCCACTTAACAGTACGCCTAATGTAGTTTCCTTTATCAGGTGAACAGACAGTTGATCTTTACATTGAAGTTTGTATTCTACAAATGTAAGTAGGCCGATTGCAGTTTCCATTAACAGGTGAAAAAAACAGTTGCTCTTTACAGTGACGTGGGTATTATACTAATGTAAGTAGGTATAACATTAACATTAAAGTGGAACAGTTAGCCTACACACTTCAATGTAAAGGTCAACCAACTGTCCAACTTTAATGTTAACTACAGTCGGCCGACTTACAGAATTAGCCTACACAAGTCAAAGTAAATATACTGTATGTTTACGGAAGAGGTAGCCTACACAGTTCAATGTAAACACCAACTCACTGTTCAACGTTAATGGAAAGTACAGCAGGTCTACTTAAAATTGCCAGCCTTCACAATTCAATGTACAGATCGACTGTCTGTTCGCCTCTTAATGGAACCTATAGGGGTCCTACTTACTGTGGTAGGCTACACACTTCAATGTAAAGATCAGCTGTCTGTTCACCTGTTACTGTAGGTTACATTAAGACTACTTAGTTTGTTTACATTGAAGTGTATAGGCTTAAACTAACTTCACCGTTAATGGAAACTACAGTATATCTACTTACATTGGTAGAATACACACTTCAATGTAAAGATCAACTGCCTGTTCAACTGTTAATGGAAATTACAGTAGGCCTACTTACTGTGGTAGCCTACACACTTCAATGCAAAGATCAAATAACGCTGTAAGTAGGCCTACACATCACATTTATTCATAAAGCCCTTCTTATATCAGCTAATGTCACAAAGCGCTGTACAGAAACCCAGCCTAAAACCCCAAACCGCAAGCAATGCAGGTGTAGAAGCACGGTGGCTAGGAAAAAATCCCTAGAAAGGCCAAAACCTAGAGAGGAACCAGGCTATGAGGGGTGGCCAGTCCTCTTCTGGCTGTGCTGGGTGGAGATAACAGAACATGGCCAAGATGTTCATAAATGACCAGCATGGTCAAATAATAATACTCACAGTAGTTGTCGAGGGTGCAACAGGTCAGCACCTCAGGAGTAAATGTCAGCTGGCTTTTCATAGCCAATTATTGAGAGTATGTCTACCTCTCCTGCTGTCTCTAGAGTGTGGAAAACAGCAGGTATGGGAGCTGTCTGGGACAGGTAGCACGTCCGGTGAATAGGTCAGGTTTCCATAGCCAAGAGGCAGAACAGTTGAAACTGGAGCAGCAGCACGGCCAGGTGGACTGGGGACAGCAAGGAGCCATCAGGCCAGGTAGTCCTGAGGCATGGTCCTAGGGCTCAGGTCCTCCGAAAGAAAGAGAGAATTAGAAAGAGCATACTTAAATTCACACAGGACACCGGATAAGACAGGAGAAATACTCCAGATAAAACCGACCGACCCTAGCCCCCCTAAATACTGGAGGTCGAGACCGGAGGGATCAGGAGACACTGTGGCCCCATCTGATGATACCCCCAGACAGGGCCAAACAGGCAGGATATAACCCCACCCACTTTGCCAAAGCAAAGCCCCCACACAACTAGAGGGATACCTTCAACCACCAACTTACAATCCTGAGACAATGCCAAGTATAGCCCACAAAGATCTCCGCCACGGCACAATCCAAGGGGGGCGCCAACCCAGACAGGAAGACCACGTCAGTGACTCAACCCACTCAAGTGATGCACCCCTCCTAAGGTCGGCATGGAAGAGCACCAGTAAGCCAGTGACTCAGCCCCTGTAATAGGGTTAGAGGCAGAGAATCCCAGTGGAGAGAGGGGTACTGGCCAGGCAGAGACATAAAGGGAGGTTCGTTGCTCCAGTGCCTTTCCGTTCACTTTCACACACCTGGGCCAGACTACACTCAATCATAGGACCTACTGAAGATATGAGTCTTCAATAAAGACTTAAAGGTTGACACCGAGTCTACGTCTCCCACATGAGTAGGCAGACCATTCCATAAAAATTGAGCTCTATAGGAGAAAGCCCTGCCTCCAGCTGTTTGCTTAGACATTCTAGGGACAGTAAGGATGCCTGTGTTTTGTGACCGTAGCGTATGTGTAGGTATGTACGGCAGGACCAAATCGGAAAGATAGTTAGGAGCAAGCCCATGTAATGCATTGTAGGTTAGCAGTAAAACCTTGAAATCAGCCCATGCCTTAACAGGAAGCCATTGTAGGGATACTAGCACTGGAGTAATATGATCAATTATTTTGGTTCTAGTCAGGATTCAAGCAGCCGTATTTAGCACTAACTAAAGTTTATGTATTGCTTTATCCAGGTAGCTGGAAAGTAGAGCATTGCAGTGGTCTAACCTAGAAGTGTCAAAAGCATGGATTCATTTTTATGTTTGGACAGAAAATGTCTGATTTTTGCAATGTTTCGTAGATGGAAAAAAGTTGTCCTTGAAACAGTCTTGATATGTTCTTCAAAAGAGAGACCAGGGTCCAGAGCAACGCCGAGGTCCTTCACAGTTTCATTTGAGACGACTGTACAACCATCAAGAGTAATTGTCAGATTCAACAGAAGATCTCTTTGTTTCGTGGGACTTAGAACAAGCATCTCTGTTTTGAGCGAATTTAAAAGTAGAAAGCTTGCAGCCATCCACTTCCTTATGTCTGAAACACAGGCTTCTAGCGAGGTCAATTTTGGGACTTCACCATGTTTCATTGAAATGTACAGCTGTGTGTCATCTGCATAGCAGTGAAAGTTAACATTATGTTATTGAATGACATCCCCAAAAGGTAAAATATATATTGAAAACAATAGTGGTCCTAAAACGGAAATTTACAGTTGATTTGTCAGAGGACAAACCATCCACAGAGACAAACTAATATCTTTCCAACAGATAAGATCTATCTGTGTAGACCAATTTGGGTTTCCAATCTTTCCAAAAGAATGTGGTGATCGATGGTATCAAAAGCAGCACTAAGGTCTAGGATCACGAGGACAGATGCAGAGCTTCAGTCTGACGACATTAAAAGGTAATTTACCACCTACACAAGTGCAGTCTCAGTGCTATGATAGGGTCTAAAACCAGACTGAAGCATTTTGTATACATTGTTAGGCGGATAGTTTTTTATATTTTCTGGGTCAAGGTTTGACTTTTTCAAGAGAGGCTTTATTACTGCCACTTTTAGTGAGTTTGGTACACATCCGGTGGATAGAGAGCCGTTTATTATGTTCAACATAGGAGGGCCAAGCACAGGAAGCAGCTCTTTCAGTAGTTTAGTTGGAATAGGGTCCAGTATGCAGCTTGAAGGTTTAGAGGCTGTGATTATTTTTCATCATAGGTTCAAGAGATATAGTACTAAAACACTTCAAATCAAATCAAATCAAATTGTATTTGTCACATACACATGGTTAGCAGATGTTAATGCGAGTGTAGCGAAATGCTTGTGCTTCTAGTTCCGACAATGCAGTAATAACCAACGAGTAATCTAACTAACAATTCCTAAACTACTGTCTTATACACAGTGTAAGGGGATAAAGAATATGTACATAAGGATATATGAATGAGTGATGGAACAGAGCAGCATAGGCAAGATACAGTAGATGGTATCGAGTACAGTATATGCATATGAGATGAGTATGTACATTTACATTACATTTAAGTCATTTGGCAGACGCCTAAGAGCGACTTACAAATTGGTGAATTCACCTTATGTAAACAAAGTGGCATAGTTAAAGTGGCTAGTGATACATGTATTACATAAGGATGCAGTCGATGATATAGAGTACAGTATATACGTATGCATATGAGATGAATAATGTAGGGTAAGTAACATTATATAAGGTAGCATTGTTTAAAGTGGCTAGAGATATTATTTACATAATTTCCCATCAATTCCCATTATTAAAGTGGCTGGAGTTGAGTCAGTGTCAGTGTGTTGGCAGCAGCCACTCAATGTTAGTGGTGGCTGTTTAACAGTCTGATGGCCTTGAGATAGAAGCTGTTTTTCAGTCTCTCGGTCCCAGCTTTGATGCACCTGTACTGACCTCGCCTTCTGGAGGATAGCGGGGTGAACAGGCAGTGCCTCGGGGGGTTGATGTCCTTGATGATCTTTATGGCCTTCCTGTAACATCGGGTGGTGTAGGTGTCCTAGAGGGCAGGTAGTTTGCCCCCGGTGATGCGTTGTGCAGACCTCACTACCCTCTGGAGAGCCTTACGGTTGAGGGCGGAGCAGTTGCCGTACCAGGCGGTGATACAGCCCGCCAGGATGCTCTCGATTGTGCATCTGTAGAAGTTTGTGAGTGCTTTTGGTGACAAGCCGAATTTCTTCAGCCTCCTGAGGTTGAAGAGGCGCTGCTGCGCCTTCTTCACGATGCTGTCTGTGTGAGTGGACCAATTCAGTTTGTCTGTGATGTGTACTTAAAACGAGTCTTGTTTTCAGATTAGCCTTGTTAAAATCCCCAGCAACAATGAATGCAGCCTCCGGATAAATGGTTTCCAGTTTGCAAAGAGTTAAATAAAGTTAGTTCAGAGCCATCGATGTGTCTGCTTGGGGGGGGATATATACGGCTGTGATTATAATCGAAGAGAATTCTCTTGGTAGATAATGCGGTCTACATTTGATTGTGAGGAATTCTAAATCAGGTGAACAGAAGGATTTGAGTTCCTGTATGTTTCTTTCATCACACCATGCCTCGTTAGCCATAAGGCATACACCCCCACCCCTCTTCTTACCAGAAAGGTGTAAGACTACTTCCGGCGCCGACAGAGATGGCCGCCTCGCTTCACGTTCCTAGGAAACTATGCAGTTTTTTGTTTTTTTACGTGTTATTTCTTACATTAGTACCCCAGGTCATCTTAGGTTTCATTACATACAGTCGAGAAGAACTACTGTATATAAGATCAGCGTCAACTCACCATCAGTACAACCAAGAATATGTTTTTCGCGACGCGGATCCTGTGTTCTGCCTTACAAACAGGACAACGGAATGGATCGCATGCAGCGACCCAAAAAAACGACTCAGAAAAAGAGGGAAACGAGGCGGTCTTCTGGTCAGACTACGGAGACGGGCACATCGTGCCCCACTTCTTCTTGCCAATGTCCAGTCTCTTGACAACAAGGTTGATGAAATCCGAGCAAGGGTAGCATTCCAGAGGGACATCAGAGACTGTAACGTTCTGTGCTTCACGGAAACATGGCTCACTGGGGAGACGCTATCCGAAGCGGTGCAGCCAACGGGTTTCTCCATGCATCGCGCCGACAGAAACACTTGAGTGTCTCCCTTGATCCTGGGTCCTGGCAGAGTTGTGCAGACTCAGGACAACTGAGCTTTGGAGGAATACACAGATTTAAAGAGGAGTCCATAATTTGCTTTCTGATGATCATGATCTTTTTCTCAAAGAAGTTCATGAATTTATTACTGCTGAAGTGAAAGCCATCCTCTCTTGGGGAATGCTGCTTTTTGGTTAGCTTTGCGACAGTATCAAAAATAAATTTTTGATTGTTCTCAATTTCCTTAATTAAGTTGGAAAAATAGGATGATCGAGCAGCAGTGAGGACCCTTTGATACTGCCGGAAGACTTCCAGTTTGGTGTGGCGCCATTTCCGTTCCAATTTTCTAGAAGCCTGCTTCAGAGCTCGGGTATTTTCTGTATACCAGGGAGCTAGTTTCTTATGAGGAATGTTTTTCGTTTTTAGGGGTGCGACCGCATCTATGGTATTGCGCAAGGTTAAATTGAGTTCCTCAGTTAGGTGGTTAACTGATTTTTGTTCTCTGACGTCCTTGGGTAGGCAGAGGGAGTCTGGAAGGGCTGCAAGGAATTTTTGGGTTGTCTCAGAATTTATAGCATGAATTTTGATGATCCTTGGTTGGGGGTTTTAGCAGATTATTTGTTGCGATTGCAAACATATTAAAATGGTGGTCCGATAGTCCAGGATTATGAGGAAAATCATTAAGATCCACAACATTTATTCAATGGGACAAAACTTGGTCCAGAGTATGACTGTGACCGTGAGTAGGTCCAGAGACATGTTGGACAAAACCCACTGAGTCAATGATGGCTCCGAAAGCCTTTTGGAGTGGGTCTGTGGATTTTTCCATGTAAATATTAAAGTCACCAAAAATTTGAATATTATCTGCCATGACTACAAGGTCCAAAAGGAATTCAGGGAACCCAGTGAGGAACGCTGTATATGGCCCAGGAGGCCTGTTGTCACGCCTTGGTCTTAGTATTTTGTGTTTTCTTTAATTAGTTGGTCAGGCCAGGGTGTGACATGGGTTTATGTTGTTGTATTTCATAGTGAGTTTTTTTTGTAGTATTTGGGATTGCGGCTGAGTAGGGGTGTTGTATAGGCTTGGCTGCCTGAGGCGGTTCTCAATCAGAGTCAGGTGATTCTCGTTGTCTCTGATTGGGAACCGTATTTAGGTAGCCAGGGTTTCACATTGTATTTCGTGGGTGATTGTTCCTGTCTCTGTGTTAGTGTTCACCAGACAGGCTGTATAGGTTTTTCACGTTCCGTTTGTTGTTTTTGTATTTATAAGTTATTTCATGTATCGTCATTTGTTTCATTAAAGACATGAGTAACCAACACGCTGCATTTCGGTCCGACTTTCTTGCGACAAGCGAAGAACGACGTTACAGAATCACCCACCACACATGGACCGAGCAGCGTGTTAACAGGCAGCTGGAGCAGCGAAGGGAGGACGTTATGGACAGCAGAGGCTTGGAGTATACGACGTGGGAAGAAATAGACAGGTGGGCGGCCGACCCAGAGAGAGTGCCGGAGCCTGGGATTCGCTGGAGCAGTGCGAAGAGGGAGAATGGAGTCGAAAAGAGTGACACGGCAGCGCAGAGCGAAACCCGACAATCAGCCCCAAAAATTTCTTGGGGGGGGGCTCAGAGGGAGAGTGGCTGAGTCAGGGGACAGACCTGAGCCAACTCTCCCTGTTTATCGTGAGGAGCCAAGGAGGAGACCAGAACCGGTGTTGGAGGTGAGCGAAGCAGAGACTGTGAAGGAGTTAATGGGGAAATTGGAGGAGGGAGTAATGAGGGAGTTGCTAGTTTGGTGCTTTAGGTATAAGATTCATCCGACGGAGCGTGTCGGGGATTTAATGGCACCTGGGTCAGCGCTCCATACTAGTCCTGAGGTGCGTGTTAGTCGGCTGGTGAAAAATGTGCCAGCCTCACGCACTAGGCCTCCTGTGTACCTACGTAGCTTTGCACGTCCTGTGCCAGTCCTGCTCTCAGGCTCTCCAGTACACCTTCACGGTCCAGTCCATCCTGTGCCACCTTCACACACCAGTCCTCCGATGGCAGATCCCTGCACCAGGCTTCCTGTGCGTGTCCTCGTTCCAGTACCACCAGTTCCAGTACCACGCACCAGGCCTTCAGTGCGCCTCGCCTGTTCAGTGCAGCCAGCGCTTTCTCCCTCTCCAGCGCTGCCGGAGCCTCCTGCCTGTTCGGAGCAGCTAGAGCTGCCAGTTTGCATGGAGCAGCCAGAGCTGCCAGTATGCATGGAGCAGCTAGAGCTGCCAGTCTGCATGGAGCTGCCAGTCTGCAAGGAGCTGCCAGTCTGCAAGGAGCTGCCAAAGCTGTTAGTCTGCATGGAACAGTCAGAGCTGTCAGTCTGCAAGAAGCTGCCAGAGCTGTCAATCTGCATGGAGCAGCCAGAGCCGCCAGTCAGCATGGAGCAGCCAGAGCCATCAGTCAGCATGAAGCAGCCAGAGCCGTCAGTCTGCCAGGATCCGCCAGTCAACCAGATTCCTCCAGATCTGCCAGTCAGCCAGACTCTTCCAGATCTGCCAGTCAACCAGACTCTTCCAGATCTGCCAGTCAGCCAGACTCTTCCAGATCTGCCAGTCAGCCAGACTCTTCCAGATCTGCCAGTCAGCCAGACTCTTCCAGATCTGCCAGTCAGCCAGATTCTTCCAGATCTGCCAGTCAGCCAGACTCTTCCAGATCTGCCAGTCAGCCAGACTCTTCCAGATCTGCTATTCAGCCAGACTCTTCCAGATCTGCCAGTCAACCAGACTCTTCCAGATCTGCTAGTCAACCAGACTCTTCCAGATCTGCCAGTCAGCCAGACGCTTCCAGATCTGCCAGTCAGCCAGACTCTTCCAGATCTGCCAGTCAGCCAGATTCTTCCAGATCTGCCAGTCAGCCAGACTCTTCCAGATCTGCCAGTCAGCCAGACTCTTCCAGATCTGCTATTCAGCCAGACTCTTCCAGATCTGCCAGTCAACCAGACTCTTCCAGATCTGCTAGTCAACCAGACTCTTCCAGATCTGCCAGTCAGCCAGACGCTTCCAGATCTGCTAGTCAACCAGACTCTTCCAGTTCCGCCAGTCAGCCAGGATCTGCCGGATTCAACTGCCTGGCTGGGCTTCATCTCAGTACTGGGCTTCCTCTCAGTACTGGGCTTTCTCTCAATACTGGGCTGCCCCTCAGTCCCGGGCTGCCCCTCAGTCCCGAGCTGCCCCTCAGTCCCGAGCTGCCCCTCAGTCCCGAGCTGCCCCTCAGTCCCGAGCTTCCCCTCAGTCCCGAGCTGCCTCAGTCCCGAGCTGCCCCTCAGTCACGAGCTGCTCCTCAGTTCAGTGGGGTTCTGGGTGAGGACTATTCGGCCATGGTCGGCGGCGAGGGTGGATCATCCCAGGACGCGAAGGGGAGGAACTATGACATTTATGGAGTGGGGTCCACGTCCCGAGCCGGAACCGCCACCATGGACAGACGCCCACCCGGACCCTCCCTATGGTTTTGAGGTGCGTCCGGGAGTCCACACCTTAGGGGGGGGTTCTGTCATGCCTTGGTCTTAGTATTTTGTGTTTTCGTTAATTAGTTGGTCAGGCCAGGGTGTGACATGGGTTTATGTTGTTGTATTTCATACTGTTTTTTTTGTAGTATTTGGGATTGCGGCTGAGTAGGGGTGTTGTATAGGCTTGGCTGCCTGAGGCGGTTCTCAATCAGAGTCAGGTGATTCTCGTTGTCTCTGATTGGGAACCGTATTTAGGTAGCCAGGGTTTCACTTTGTATTTCGTGGGTGATTGTTCCTGTCTCTGTGTTAGTGTTCACCAGACAGGCTGTATAGGTTTTTCACGTTCCGTTTGTTGTTTTTGTATTTATAAGTTATTTCATGTATCGTCATTTGTTTCATTAAAGACATGAGTAACCAACACGCTGCATTTCGGTCCGACTTTCTTGCGACAAACGAAGAACGACGTTACACCTGTAAACAGTAGCTATAAAAAGTGATTGAGTAGGCTGAATAGATTTCATGACTTAAAGCTCAAAAGACAAAACACGTTTGTTTTTTTTGTAAGTTGAAATTTGCTATCGTAAATGTTAGCAACACCTCCACCTTTGCTGGATGCACGGGGGATATGGTCACTAGTGTAACCAGGAGGTGAGGCCTCATTTAACACAGTAAATTCATCAAGCTTTGTCCATGTCTCAGTCAGGCCAATCACATCAAGATTATGATCAGTGATTAGTTCATTGACTATAACTGCCTTGGAAGTGAGGGATCTAACATTAAGTAGCCCCATTTTGAGATGTGAGGTATCACAATCTCTTTCAGTAATGGCAGGAATGGAGGAGGTCTTTATTCCAGGGATATTGCTAAGGCGAACACCGTTATGTTTAGTTTTGCCCAACCTAGGTCGAGGCACAGACACGGTCTCAATGGGGATAGCTGAGCTGAATACACTAACAGTGCAAGTGGCAGACTCCACTAAGCTGGCAGGCTGGCTAACAGCCTTCTGCCTGGCCTGCACCATACTGTAGTTTCAATTAACAGTGATCAATTAGGTGATGTTTACAATTGAAGTGTGTAGGCCTCCACTGTATTGTACACCTAAGTTTCCATTAACGGTGAACAGCTAGTTGACGTTTACATGTGTGCAGAATAACATTGTAAGTATGCCTACTGTAGTTTCTATCGACAGGTAAATAGACAGTTGATCTTTACATTGAAGTGTGTATGCTACCACTGTAAGTAAGCCTACTGTAGTTTCCTTTTTTTTGTTTGAGTATACAATGTTTCAAAATTCGCAAGCAACGCAGGTTTGGGAAAACAATCTCTTTACAGGTCCACAACAGAAACGTTGAGATACAGGAAATGTTACTACAAAAGAAAACATTCTGCCAACACCTCCTAAGACATTTGATCAAGTTCGGCATGCATTGCTATTTCCTTTAGATACTGTCTTGGCCTAATTCCAAAACTTCAAAACTATACAGAAAATAAGGGTGCTACTGTCACCATAAAATATTAACATTTTTCAGGCCTTTTTCAGGCATATATTGCTCGTTCACGCGTGCACAGTGTGTAATAACTGTTCATAATAAGGTGTATTACCACAACTGACCTCAGTTCATCTTTCAATCACCCACAATTAGGAGGTGGCACGTGGGTATATTCTTCAATAAACCATTATTATGAAAGTTAGATGCCAATTGACATATAAAGTCCAAAGAAAAAAAGCCTGGAAAGAGGAGAGATGACTAGAAACAATTCGGTTGACCTTTTTATGTGTGGATTAGATGTCGGAGTAGAGGACTTTGTGCATTTAAGGTAAAATAACAACTCAACGTTTATATCCCAGGACAAATTAGCTAGCAACAGAAATCTAGCTAAATAGGACAAATTAGCTAGAAACTGCAAGCTAGTTAGGTAGATTGCCATAAATGTTTCATGCTTTTCAACAAATTAATATAATTTGTTCAGAGTTTGTTTTGATATTTCAACCTGTGTGTCGTGGTTGCGTTGGGTGTGGGGGGACAACATCAATTTGCTCATGATGGTGCACGTGGAAGTTTGGGTATGGTGTCCTGCACTCAATCAAATGTGCATCTATATTGTTCAACATAAAAAAAGCGCAATAGGAATATTTATCATGATGAAGCTTTTGTTTTGTTGTGGCCACAATATACCATCATGGATTAAACAACTTTTATGTACAATAATATGAGGCTAGTTAGAATAACCAAACATTTGGGAAATAATAGCCTGTAGCCTACTTGGAGTCAGTGATTGGCTAATTCATTCAGAATTTCGGAATATGATCATGTCCAATGCTGTAGGTTGGTGGGCTCAATTATTTTGTCTGTTCTTCTGACGTCGTCATTGGAAAAATTATAGAGAATTGCGCCGGCCGGGTCATCGGGGCTAACACTGAGTTGGAAAGCTCTGGCTCCCATATTTGCCTTGGGTTGTTGTTCCACTCCACAAATCAATAGGTCGTTACACAGAGGTTAGATTCACATAGGGACTTATACTGATCATATGCCTGCCATGCACACTTTACTGTCGTAAAGTCTATTAATTCATTCCAATGTGCACTGTTGAAAAGTGGCAATCTGTGCATAAAGCGCTTGCGTGAGGTCACGACCTGATGTTTCACAGACAAACACTGCTGTTCCTAGTGGAATCATGTTTAATGATTATAACAGCAAATGGCTAACTGACCATCCGCTCACAAAACAAACAACTAGGCTGAACAACTTTTGGAGCCCCTGATCGATCAGCTGTGTTGCCCACAATGCAGTGGTTCCAAAGTGGGCCATCCCATCATGTGAAATTGACTTGGGTTTGTTAACCAAGCAAAGTACAACAGGAAAGCGTAGACTAGAGTTACGTACCTACTGACTCTGGATTTGCAACCCTTGGTTTTGTGTATTTTCACATTTCCACTTGACAGAGGAGCACCAGTTTCTACTGCTCTCCGGTTTGTGTGGTCTCCTGCTGAGTGAGACAGAATGAAGTTGTCAGTTGTTCTGCTGGCACTCGCGCTGGCCTCTGCGTTTGCCGCAGAGGGTAAGTTACAATTTTTTAAATTAAATTAATTAATGTCCATTACTCTACCCGTGTGCTGACAAATGTTTGTATAATTCAGCTCTTGGTAGCCTACTGCTTGGGTTAGTTACTTTACGTGCTTGCCCAGTAACCATACTTCAAGCCCAGCTTCGTCTGTTCAAAAAATATGTGTGGTCACACGAAGTTAAAGGACTGAGTAACTACAGTTGAAAACCTTTTATATAAGAACAACATCTGTAGCTACTATGTATGATGACCACTACTTTGGGCATTCATATAAGGGCCCCTGTCAATGTCTAGCCTACATTGCTGTATCAGAATGTTGTTCTAAGGTAACCACTGTTTTTGGGTCATCCCTCCTGTGCAGAGTCGTGTGTGGGTCGCTGTCACAGCTTCAACCCCATGGCCAAGTGCCAGTGTGACTCCATGTGTCGCTACTACAGCAGCTGCTGCATGGACTTCGACAGTGCCTGCCCTAGGAAGAGTAAGAAAGATGCTCTGCTTCTCATGATATTATGGCTCCCTGGAAATTATGATCTTATGTATATCATATTTATAACGGATGTGTCTGAAATGGCACCCTATTTAATTTCTAGAGCACTACTTTTGACTACTTCGGGCCCGAAGTCAAAAGTAGTGGACTATAAAGGGTATAGGATGCCATTTTGGACACAACCAGGGTTAGTTTAATCAAGTTTGATCAAGTAAAAAAATGCCACATAGAATCAAACCACTGTCCATATAATGTTTCTAATATAAATCTGTGGCATTCTCTCCTCAGTTGCACGCGGTGACACATTTGATGCCTCAGAGGACGATGTAGTGAACACCCCCACTACAGCAGTGAACACAACTGCTGTCCCCACCACCACCCTGGCCCCGACCACCACCATCCATAACCCCACCCTCCCCCCTGACCCAGAGGCAGTGCCCTGCAGCGGGAAGCCCTTCGACGCCTTCCTCCAGCTCAAGAACGGATCCATCTACGCCTTCAGAGGTGAGGGGGAATGTGTAAGGGCAAATACCAGAAAAGTTCTTGATGCCATTGACTAGTGACCTGGGGATAATTCCAACGCCCGCAATCCAGTAAAAAATATGAGTCCAAGAATACGTTTAGTCAATTTATTTTCATTCTTTTCAATAATCCGAAATCAAATAAAAAGAGCACGGTTGAAAATTGCCTGTGCTCCTAATTAGGTATAGGTATGATATGAATAGAACACAAACATTCAAAATGGCTCCTACATTGTAGCTGCAAGTCTCAAAACAATTAACAAATGTCCAGGGAGCCTAAATAAAGCATAGCTAGCTAACATTGAAGCTGGTTGGTAAGCTCCCAGCCGATTCATGCAGGGTAGTAACGACATGATTTGGTACTGTTCATTGTTGTTTAACTAGCTAATGTTAGCTGGCTGGCTTGTTAGCTAACATTAAGTGTGTGACCTTACACATTGTTTACCTAGTTACGTTCATTGTTAACTTAGCTAGCTACATGTCTTAAGCTAAAGTGTACTGTTAGCTAGCTAGCTAACATTAGCTGTCTGGCTGCCTAGCTAGCATTACGTGTATGACATTATTTGTATCCCAGAGCCATTTGCTTTTCTAGTTATAGCCTAATGTTAGCTAGCTAACATTGAACCTGGTTGGTTAGCTGCCAGCAGATTCATGCTGGGTAATAAATCACACGGACTCTCAGTCAATCTTAAATGAATAATTGTTTATTAATAGTTAACTGGAGAGGTTCCATCAAACCATCCTGACAGGGAAGTCCCGTTAGATCTCAAAATCAAATCAAATCAAATCAAATTTTATTTGTCACATACACATGGTTAGCAGATGTTAATGCGAGTGTAGCGAAATGCTTGTGCTTCTAGTTCCGACAATGCAGTAATAACCAACAAGTAATCTAACTAACAATTCCTAATCTACTGTCTTATACACAGTGTAAGGGGATAAAGAATATGTACATAAGGATATATGAATGAGTGATGGTACAGAGCAGCATAGGCAAGATACAGTAGATGGTATCGAGTACAGTATATACATGTGAGATGAGTATGTAAACAAAGTGGCATAGTTAAAGTGGCTAGTGATACATGTATTACATAAGGATGCAGTCGATGATATAGAGTACAGTATATAGGTATGCATATGAGATGAATAATGTAGGGTAAGTAACATTATATAAGGTAGCATTGTTTAAAGTGGCTAGTGATATATTTACAACATTTCCCATCAATTCCCATTATTAAAGTGGCTGGAGTTGAGTCAGTGTCAGTGTGTAGGCAGCAGCCACTCAATGTTAGTGGTGGCTGTTTAACAGTCTGATGGCCTTGAGATAGAAGCTGTTTTTCAGTCTCTCGGTCCCAGCTTTGATGCACCTGTACTGACCTCGCCTTCTGGATGATAGCGGGGTGAACAGGCAGTGGCTCGGGTGGTAGATGTCCTTGATGATCTTTATGGCCTTCCTGTAACATCGGGTGGTGTAGGTGTCCTGGAGGGCAGGTAGTTTGCCCCCGATGATGCGTTGTGCAGACCTCACTACCCTCTGGAGAGCCTTACGGTTGAGGGCGGAGCAGTTGCCGTACCAGGCGGTGATACAGCCCGCCAGGATGCTCTCGATTGTGCCTCTGTAGAAGTTTGTGAGTGCTTTTGGTGACAAGCCGAATTTCTTCAGCCTCCTGAGGTTGAAGAGGCGCTGCTGCGCCTTCTTCACGATGCTGTCTGTGTGAGTGGACCAATTCAGTTTGTCTGTGATGTGTATGCCGAGGAACTTAAAACTTGCTACTCTCTCCACTACTGTTCCATCGATGTGGATAGGGGGGTGTTCCCTCTGCTGTTTCCTGAAGTCCACAATCATCTCCTTAGTTTTGTTGACGTTGAGTGTGAGGTTATAAACTGCTTACAGACGCGTTATATGGGCATGATTTATCTTATTCATATCATTCTAAATTAATTCATTATTAACGTTTGGTTCATGCATGTGACCAACCAATATCTCACGATAGCCAGATCAGGACTTAATAACACAAGGACCACTCAGAGTATGCTATTCTGTTCTTCTGAAATATACTACATTTTCTTCATATCATGCTTTTTTAGAGGTTTCGATTTTTAGATGTATTTTTTTGTGAAGGTGTAAGCTATATTACATGGCTTTATTAGACTCTTTAAAATGTAGATGTTCCAAAGGTCTGCATCGGTAGCTTGTCGGCTATGTGTGGAAGCCAGGAGATGCTAAATGTGTTTATATTAAAGTTTCTTTGCTTGACAATCACCGGCTGACAAAATTTTGTGACCGCCACAACCCTATTTATTAGGAATTATTCTTAGAAAAGTGCCAATGTATTCGGCGAGAGGAGTCATATCAGAAGAGTGATCTGGGACAAAAGTACAACATTCATTGGCAATGATTGCACAAGTGACCCCTAGACCTTCCAAAACATAGTCAAGATCCTCTCTGTTTTGCAGAGCCAATTTACGCATTTTGTTTTACCATTGCCAATTTTCTCTACGTCTCTACATCTCCAGAATTTGGTCTAGGGCACATTGTTGGTCATAGTCTTAAAAGGCATGTTTTCTTATTAATGCTATAGCGAAGTTCATCACTTAACCGGACCCAACCAGATCCCAGCAGGACACTCATTCCACAATGACCATCTACTTCTGGGCCTCTACTCCGGGCCGGCATTGGTCCCTTTTGCTCAGGGCTCCTTCTAGTTTGCCTCAGGCCACAAACACATTTGCACATAAATCATTCCATTTAACCCATAACACATTAATTGCCTCACTTACATGGGTATAAACATACTAAAAACTAGCTTAAGTCAATTAGTCAGTTGTAAAAAATTTGTCAGTTTCCAACAATCCCTTATCTGGATCAATGATCACTCACATGTTCCACACGACCTAGAAACCACATTGACTTCACAGGGAAGAAAGAGAACACATTATAACAGTTTCAGACCAACCTTGATAAGAATGAGATTGGGACAAGGTTAGCCCAAGCTACAATCTAGTGGCTATCCTCACATTTTAGGAGCATCGCTCTGTCTCTAGAAGCCTTGCCTTTCCAATTCATAATTAGAACTATTGATAAATTATCCAACCTAAATTTAGAATGACAGTCCTTAGTGCTTCACGTTGGTTCTCTCACCTGAATTTTAAGACGCTCAACTTAACACACACCAATACAGGCAGAATGTACATTTACATTGACATACAGTATATACATCTTATATTTCTAGCATTCATTTTTCTCATCACGGCCCCCATTTGTGGTAATGACAGATTGGTATCTCAATGCATTTGTAGTCTAAATTACTATACATTTCACAGTGTGCAGACCTCCACAAACAACCTGTTGCTGCAAAAAAATTGTTCATGGACAAGCCTAAATCAATTACGGGCACAGTTGACCACCCCCTTCCTTCATGGCATTCATTCGTCTGGCATCTTCATTTTCTTCTTCAGGTAGTTTTACAGTTCATCCTCCCAATGGCACACGTGTTGAAAGTGAATGGCCCTTGATCATTTCCCATTTTACCTGAGCCACCACTGTCCTTTACTGTCCATTATGTCTTGTCCATTTTCCTACCAGTACACGAGCGGCATGAGAGCAGTTTGGACGGGATCACTCTCCATGCTCACTGGTAATTCCCCCTTTGGGCACATGACTCACATCGTGATTCATGTGTCCCAAAAAAACTACAACACTGCCTGTTAAGTAAAAAATTAACAAATCAAATTAGAATTATAACTCTTTTCTTGAAGAAAATAATTGTATCCCATAAGATAATAGTAAAATTACCTTATGGGGCAGCAGGGTAGCCTAGTGGTTAGAGCATTGGACTAGTAACCGGAAGATTGCGAGTTCAAACCCCCAAGCTGACAAGGTACAAATCTGTCATTCTACCCCTGAACAGGCAGCTAACCCACGGTTCCCAGGCCGTCATTGAAAATAAGAATTTGTTCTTAACTGACTTGCCTGGTTAAATAAAGGTAAAAAATAAATACAAAGAGACTAGAGAGGTGTCCCTCATTCAGAAGCAGCACTGTCCCTCTCATTGTCCAAATCACACATAGGACTATTGCTAAATTATAACCATCTTCCTAATTATTAGTGTTTCCATATTACCAGAAAGTCAGATCAGAGGTCAGTCAACCCATATTAAGTGAGTGTTTCTTTCCCTGTACCTCAGACATTATTTAAAGCTATTTCAAACATTACAAAAAATGTTGTGTATCAGGTTTACATTGGGTTTTTCAGTACATTTATTATCAAGATAATGTACATGTGTGCAACCAAAACTCGTACAATAGATACTTCATAAAATTTCATTTTTGTGCTCTTTAAGGTGTATCTTTTCATCAGGAAGCCCTTTGAAGGGAGAGGTCATTGATAAACATATCCAAAAAAACTTGGAAGTAGACATTCCATCAGTCCTGGAAGAAAGAGAATAAACATGTACTTAGTTTGCACATCTTAATCAGTCGTAAAAGTTCTTAATCTTAATTGAGTTTATTGCATCTTGGGCAGGAAGTCTTGATAAAACCATACGTATAGAGAATTATACTTCAGACACATCAGATGATATGCTGTCCCGTAAAGCTGAACAGGCACTTTCTAAAGTAAACAATCCCAGAGCCCCTCTTTTGTAATCTTCATATTTTGACCAGTTGCATTGACATACAGCTCTGTACTAACTGTCCCTGGGACATAAACTAGTCCAAATATTAAACCTGTTGTTTAACTAATCTGCTAGGACCTAGATTTACTTCAATTTAGGACACAGTTCCACGTACTGACAGAGATGATTGTTTTAGATGATTACCTTCTTACTGAAATCACTGGTGTTACACAAACTATAGAATTATCCAAAACATCTCTTATTCAATTCTTCATACCTCTGTCCCAAATGTCCCCACTGTGTCCCTTACATCCTGTTTGAGTTCAGTGAATTTCTATTGTTCCACAGGAAACGTATCTCTAACCCAAACACCAGATGGAGGCCTCTAATTTAATATCAGTCCCAATGCTCAATCCCACTGTTCCGCATGTGAAACATTTACTCTTCAAATTACTAAGATATTGCATTATTAGAGTGTTATCTGAAAGCCACTAATAACCACCAGTCACTTTGTTACTTTCACTAGCCTTCATATCTGTTCCCTCAACTAGGACCCTTCTACCAAATAAGTAGACATTCTCAATCTCTACTGCGAACACACTAGGCTAACTCTCAAACAATGTTCGGCTTTACCCCCAAATTGCAAGGTTTAAAAACATAACAAAACAAACATAACAAAACAAACATAACGTTCTCCGTATTGGAAGGCATTGTTTTAATTTTAGTCTACCCTAACAAAGTTACCTCTTAAGAAATATCGTTTCCCAATGAGATCTCACTGAACGGACAGAGACCTCAAAAAAAAGATCTGAATGGTTAGTCCTCGGGATTCTGCCTGCTACATAGGTTCTGTTATACTCACAGACATGATTCAAACAGTTTTAGAAACTTCAGAGTGTTTTCTATCCAAATATGCTAATAATATGCATATCTTATATTCTTGGCATGAGTAGCAGGAAGTTGAAATTAGGCATGCTATTTATCCAAAAGTGAAAATGCTGCCCCTTATACCTTAAGAAGTTAACCAGGGCAATTTCTCCATAAATAGACAGGTATTTACCTCTCCATGGTTGCAGGATTGTGTCTATTTTTACAAGTTTTCTATTGAAATTCATTGTGGGGAGCTTATTTATATATTTTGTGATATGAATACAGAATATGTCTACTTCACCATCAGCCCATTTTATAGGTAAACTGCAGGGTAATGTAAAAGTCCAATACATAATATTGTACCCTTATCATAATTAGGTTTTAGTCCAGAGAGTACAGAAAAGTTATCTAGATCTTCAATGAGACATTGCGGAGATCTAGCTTGCGGACATAGTATAAAACTTGAGTCATCGGCATACATGGACACCTTTGTTTTTAAGCCTTGGATTTCTAATCTTCTAATATTGTTATTGGATCTGATTTTAAAAGCTAGCATTTTGATGGCCATAATGAATAGATATGGTGACAGCGGACACCCTTGTTTAACTCCTCTTGACGATTCAAAACTCCCTGAGATGTAGCCGTTATTCACTATTTTACACCTGGGGTTGCTATACATTATTTTTACCCATTTTATAAGATAATTATTGAAATTGAAAAATTCCAGGCATTTATAAATAAAATCCATTCCTAAGCCTTTTCCAAATCCGCTATAAATACCATTCCTGTTTCATGGTGGCATATTATCTCCAATGTATCGTCATGTAAAAAACCTGTCTGATCAGGATGAACAATACCTGGTAAAACCCTTTTAATTCCGAGTCCTATGCATTTTGCTAGTATATTTGCGTCACAACACTGAAGTGTAAGAGGCCTCCAGTCTTTTTAGACTGGATCTTTATATTTACCATCTGGGTCTTGTTTTAATAATAGTGAAATCAAACCTTCCCGCTGAGTACCTGACAAATTTCTATAGGAGTAGTTAAAACATTCTAACAATGGAGCATTTAGTATATCAAAAAATACTTGATATACCTCTACCAGTATGCCATCAAGCCCTGAGATTTTTCCAGACTGAAAGGATTTAAGAGCCTCGAGAACTTCTTCCTCTGTAATTTGGCCTTCTCACTTTCTGTACATTTTTTTTAATTTACATTTTTTATATTATTTGTAAAGAATTCCTTACCATAATCTTCATTCAGTCGGAAAGGATGAGACGGAAAAAATAAATATGCCAAAAATAATTTGCTTCCTCTTTTAAAATATAATTTGGGGAATAATAGATGAGTGTCTTCAGTAATGAGTTTCTGCAAATTATTTTTGTTAGCGTTCCTGTATTGAAGATTCAGGAAGGATGTTGTGTATTTTTCTCCATATTCCATCAAGTGTGCTTTATTTTGTTATAGATCACATTAGATTGTTATTTTTTATTTTTCCTCTAACCTATTTCGTATCTCTGTAGTATTGTTTTTATTGCTATCTACCTGTACTATTAGTTCATGGATTTCCCTTGTTAGTCTTGTCACTTTAGTCAGAAACTGCTTTTTTATTATTGATGAATATTGAATTGAATGACCCCTGAAGGTACATTTAAGGGTATCCCAAACAATAAGGGGATATGCTGAACCTATATTATACTGGAAAAATTATAAATGGTTACAAATTATTTTGTCTTAGTTAAAAATAATTTGTCCTCCAGTAAACTTTGATTTACATTTCCAATATCCCATCCACATTTAAAATCTATAAGAGTTATGTGAATGCAAATTAGATGATGACTCGATCGCATTCTGTCTCCTATTAAAAGTTTTTTTTAACCTTTGATGCAAGAAAGAAAGAGACAAGAAAGTAGTCAAGGCAACTAGTTTGATTAGTCTCCTCCATGTATATCTCACTAGGTTGTTTTTTTGTCTACAAATATCCACTATTTAAGTGTCTATAATATTTGTAATTTCCTTAAGGGACCGTTATAGTTTGTATAGTGATTACCTTTATGGTCCATTGAGGTACTTAACCTCTTGATACTACCCTTCCCGGATCCGGGTGCGTAATCATCGCCTGAAACTAATTAGTATAACGCAGCGGACATAAATATCCCTAGAAAATATTCCTATTCATGAAAATCACAAATGAAATATATTGAGACACAGCTTAGCCTTTTGTTAATCACGCTGTCATCTCGGATTTTCGAAATATGCTTTACAGCCAATGCTAGACAAGCATTTGTGTAAGTTTATCATAGACTAGCATAGCATTATGCCCAGCTAGCAGCAGGCAACATTTTCACAAAAATAAGAAAAGCAATGAAATTAAATCACTTACCTTTGAAGATCTGGTTGGTTGGTTTCTCATTAGAAGCGATTGGAATAATGGCTACTTCTGTACTTTACGCAATTTTCTGCGGGAGCCATCATGTGATCATCACTGGTCCCTTACGGCTATTCTTCAGCATAAATGTGTAAAAAGACGTCACAATGCTGTAGACACCTTGGGGAATACGTAGAAAGCATAAGCTCATTCGTAGCCTATTCACAGCCATATAAGGAGTCATTGGCATGCAGCGCTTTCAAAATATGGGGCACTTCCTGATTGGATTTTTATCTGGGTTTCGCCTGTAACATCAGTTCTGTTGCACTCACAGACAATATCTTTGTAGTTTTGGAAATGTCAGAGTGTTTTCTATCCAAAGCTGTCAATTATATGCATAGTCGAGCATCTTTTCGTGACAAAATATCTTGTTTAAAACGGGAACGTTTTTTATCCAAAAATGAAAATACTGCCCCCTAGTTACAAAAGGTTAATGGTGCAGCTGTATAACCTTTTGAGGATCTGAGGACCCATGCCAAATCTTTTCAATCTCCTGAGGGGGAATAGGCTTTGTTGTGCCCTCTTCACGGCTGTCTTAGTTGTTTGGATAGTTTGTTGGTGATGTGGACACCAAGGAACTTGAAGCTCTCAACCTGCTCCACTGCAGCCCCGTTGATGAGAATGGGGGCGTGCTCAGTCCTCCTTTTGTCTGTAGTCCACAACCATCTCCTTTATCTTGATCAAGTTGAGGGAGAGGTTGTTGTGCTGGCACCAGACGACCAGGTCTCTGACCTCCTCCCTATAGGCTGTCTCATCATTGTTGGTGATCAGGCCTACCACTGTTATCATCGGCAAACTTAATGATGGTGTTGGAGTCGTGCCTCGCCATGTAGTCTTGAGTGAACACTGAGTACAGGTGGGGACTGAGCATGCACTCCTGAGGGCCCCCAGCGTTGTGGATGTGTTGTTACCTACCCTTACCACCTGGTGGCAGAACCGTCAGGAAGTCCAGGATCAGTTGTAGAGGGAGGTGTTTAGTCCCAGGGTCCTTAGCTTAGTAATGAGCTATGAGGCCATTGTGGTGTGAACGCTGAGCTGTAGTCAATGAATAGCATTCTCACGGTGTTGATGTGGTGTTGATGTGAGCCATGACCAGCCTTTCAACGCACTTCATGGCTACAGAGGTGTGTGCTACGGGTCGGTAGTCATTTAAGCAGGTTACCTTAGTGGTCTTGGGCACATGGACCATGGTGGTCTGTTTGAAATATGTTGGTGTTACGGACTTGGACAAGGAGAGATTGAAAATGTCAGTGAAAACACTTGCCAGTTTGTCAGCGTATGCTCGAAGCACACGTCCTGTTAATCCCTCTGGCCCGGCGGCCTAGTGAATGTTGACCTGTTGAAAGGTCTTACTCACAAAGGTTACGGAGAGTGTGATCACACAGTCGTCTGGAACAGCTGATGCTCTCATGCATGCTTCAGTGTTACTTGCCAGCTCGCCTGGTAGCCTCGTGTCACTGGGCTATAGTTGGCTGTGCTTCCCTTTGTAGTCTGTAATAGTTTGCAAGACCAACCACACGCGATATGCATCGGAGCCGGTGTAGTACGATTCGATCTTAGTCCTGTATTGACGCTTTGCCTGTTTGATAGTTCATCAGAGGACATAGCGGAATTTCTTATAAGCCCCCGGGTTAGAGTCCCGCTCCTTGAAAGCGGCAGCTCTACTCATTAGCTCAGTGCGATGTTGCCTGTAATCCATGTTTGTGTACTCCTCAATGCCATCGGAGGAATCCGGGAACATATTCCAGTCTGTGCTTCTACACCTGCAAGGCTTGCTGTTTGGGGTTTTTGGCTGGGTTTCTGTACAGCACTTTGAGATATCAGCTGATGTACGAAGGGCTTTATAAATAAATTTGATTTGATTTGATTTGTGCTAGCAAAACAGTCCTGTAGCTTAGCATTTGCTTCATCTGACCTCTTTCTTCTTGACTGAGTCACTGGTGCTTCCTGCTTTAGTTTTTGTTTTTAAGCAGGAATCAGGAGGATAGAATTACGGTCAGATTTACCAAATGGAGGACGGGGAGAGCTTTGTATGCATCTCTGTATGCATCTCTGTGGGTGGAGTAAAGGTGGTCTGGAGGTTTTTCCCCATCTGGTTGCACATTTAACATGCTGAGATTTCCTGCATTAAAGTCCCTGGCCACTAGGAGCGCTGTCTCTGGACGAGCGGTTTCCTGTTTACTGGCCGTATACAGTTAATTGAGTGCTGTCTTGGTGCCAGCATCGGTTTGTTGTGGTATGTCGACAGCTACGAAAAATACAGAGCGAAACTCTCTTGGTAATTAGTGTGGTCTACAGCTTATCATGAGATACTACCGCAGGCGAGCAAAACCTTGAGACTTCCTTAGATTTCGTGCACCAGCAGTTGTTTACCGGAGGCCGCTGTTCTATCCTGCCAGAAAAACATATAACCCGCCAGCTGCATGTTATTCATGATTTTGTTCTTCCACGACTCGGTGAACATAAGATTTTACAGTTTTTAATGTCTAGTTGGTAGGATATACGTGATCGTAGTTTGTCTATTTTCTTAACGATTGATTGTACATTGGCTAATAGGACCACTGGTAAAGGTAGATTACCCTCTTGGTGACGGATCCTATCAAGGCACCCAGATCTTCGTCCATGATACCTCTGTCTCCAACTAATGATGGAGATAAGGGCCTTGCCGGGCGTGTGAAGAAAATCCTTTATCGTCCGACTTGTTGAAGAAAAAGAATTCCTCCAGTATGGGGTGGGTAATCGCTGTCCTGATATCTGGAAGCTCTTTTCGGTTATTAGACATGATGGCAGAAACATGTATAAAATAACTTACAAAGGGACGATTTTAGTTAGTTAGCTAGCCACCGGCGGACAACGACACAACGAGATGGAACAATTCAAGTTTATTCTGTAAATGACGTTTTGCTTGTAATTGGTGTGAAGCCAGTCCAAACGGGCTTTTCTTGACACTTTTTGTTTTGGTGCAACAGGACCATTCACAGTTGATCTCACTCAGTTTAGCCCAACGCTGATTGGCTATTATTTTATATTTTTTTTTATCAAGGGACGCCAAATGCTCTCTGGTTTCCATTGCATTCAATGCTGCAGGCGGCAACAATGTCATACTCTTTTTGATCAGACAGTAACAGATAGATGGTGTCACGCCCTGGTCGAAGTATTTTGTGTTTATCTTCATTTATTTGGTCAGGCCAGGGTGTGGCATGGGTTTATGTATGTGGTGTGTTTGTATTGGGATTGTAGCTTAGTGGGGTGTTCTCGTTAAGTCTATGGCTGTCTGAAGTGGTTCTCAATCAGAGGCAGGTGTTTATCGTTGTCTCTGATTGGGAACCCTATTTAGGCAGCCATATTCTTTGAGTGTTTCGTGGGTGATTGTCCTTAGTGTCCTGATGTCCTTGTTCTGTGTTTATTTGCACCAGTATTAGGCTGTTTCGGTTTTCGTTACGTTTATTGTTTTGTAGTGTTTGTATTTCGATTCGTGTTGCTTCAGTTTAATAAACATGGATCGCAATCTACACGCCGCATTTTGGTCCGACTCTCCTTCACACCTAGAAAGCCGTAAGAGATGGCCAACACTCGCTCGGATGCTTTCTCCGGTGAGATACATTCAGCTTCTTGTGAATTTAAGGACATTTATGAAACACAGAGAGAAAAAAGATAGATGTCTTTATTGGTCAACTTTTGGTGGAAGCCTGGCTTCCCTTGGCACCCATGAATACACACCACTGATCTTTCGGAACGTAACGTTGTCAAGCACAGGTGCCAATTCTGGTGAGAACTGCCCATAATCAAAACCAAATCCACAATTACATACACAGCAGTGAACCCTCTGAGAGGCAAACAATCAACAACTTATTTGGTTTAGACAGCGATTGTTTCGGCAGATACCTCTGCACATCCAATCTTTGTCTCTTTTACTCACTGTGGTAACCGCGTCCAGTTGGGTCCATCCATCTCAAAATGTTAAACTTCAGTGGCAAATACCCCAAAAGTCATTAATGACACTCACTACTAGGGACCTGAGGATAATTCCAATGCAGCCCCCCCCCCAAAAAAAATAATACCTTATTTTCAATAATCCAGAATCAAACAAAAAGAGCATGGTTGAAAATTGTCTGTGCTCCCAGGTACACTAGTTCCCACCCACACAATCCCCTGGCAGCCATATACAGTATAACTAAAGCAGACAAATCTAAATCAAGGGGGAGCAGCCAGGTGCACAACAGGTAAGAACAGGGAGGTATGAGGATGAAATTAATAGAACACCAAACATGAAAAATTGGCTCCTACACTATCTTCTTCTTTATGTCTACATTTTCACTGCTTCTCTGTTTCACTTTCTTTCCCTCTCTCCCTCTCTCTCTCCCCATTATTTCTTCTCTATGACTTGTTCTGTCTCCCTGTCCTGGTGAGAACAAACATGCTGTCTCCTACAGGTGATTATTTCTTTGAGCTCGATGAAAGGGCGGTTGTCCCCGGTTACCCCAAATTGATCTACGACCAGTGGGGCATCAGAGGACCTATAGATGCTGCCTTTACTCGCATCAACTGCCAGGGCAAGACCTACATCTTCAAAGTAGGCTACCACCTTTCCCACCACTCACAACACTGCCATAGTATCCTACATCTTCCCCACCACTAACAACACTAATACAGTGTCTTGCATCTTTAAGCTACCACCTTTCCTCACCCCTCACAACACTGACACAGCGCCCTGTTAAAGGGATAGTTCATCCCCAAGTCAACGTATGTCAGACGTTTTCACATCTCAAAAGTAGTGTTAACTAAGCAGTGCTTCCCAAACCTTTCCTCATGTACCCCCAGCCAGTCTACTGCTTTGAGGTATTCCAGAACTAGCACAGCTGATTCAAATAGTCACATCATCATCAACCCCTACATTAGTTGAATCAGCAATGCTAGTTCTGGAATTAAGAACAAATAACTGGGCTGGCTGAAGGAGAGGTTTGGGAAACATTGGTCTAAACTTGAGCTGTTGTCTGCTGGAATCAATCCCATATTAACAGGAAAATATGGCCTATGAAACTAACGTTGACTATTTAGTTTGATTCATTGCTTTGCTTTGCTTTCGCTTGTCTCCTCTCAGGGAAATAAGTATTGGCGTTTTGAGGATGATGTTCTGGATGCCGATTACCCTCGGGACATCTCTGTAGGGTTTGAGAAGGTTCCAACTGACGTCGACGCTGCCTTCGCCATACCAGCACCCGGTCACCATGGCAAAGAGAAGGTCTACTTCTTCAAAGGTAACATCCACGCACTTGGCACAAACGCCAATTCAAGGTCTTGTCCACATTAGTTCAGCTTAATTTAACTGAAATGACGAGGAAACAATGTTGATTCAACCAATGTGGTCCCAATGGACAGAATACTGGTAATGTGTGAAACACCTGAAACATAGTGTACTGTGATGAAACCCTTGAGGGGATTAATCACTGAACTTGATTTGACTTCCCAGAAAACCAAAAATGGTTCTGTGAAAGTTCCCAGAACTTTTGTTAGGTTGCGGCAAAGTGGATTTGTAGGGCCAGTAGGAGGCACTCTTTCCTCTGGTCAAAAAATAAATAAATAATGTAATATGATGTAATACTGTATATCCAAATGCCACCGGGCAGTGATTGGGGACATTGCCCAGTGTAGGGTGTTGTCTATCAGATGGGACGTTAATCGGGTGTCCTGACTCTATGGTTACTAAAGAGCCCATGGCAATTATCGTAAAAGTAGGGGTGTTTGCTCCGGTGTCCTGTCTATATTCCCTCATACCATCATGGCCACCTAATCATCCCCTGCTTCCAATTGGCTCATTCATCACTCCTCCTCTCCCCTGTAACTATTTCCCAGGTCGTTTCTGTGAATGAGAACGTGTTCTCAGTCAACTTACCTGGTAAAATTGACCTGGTAAAATAAGGGTTGAATAAATAAAATAAATGAATAAAAATTCTCATAACACAAAAACTGTCCTGTCGTGATGATGATTATAACATGTTTGTATAATAAAACATTTGCCTGATGTTCCTATAACACATTTAGTCTGTTCATTAGAAGTTCCCAGAATGTTTCATTAGGTTGTGGGAACAATCTGGTTGTAACATTGTGGGCACATCACAAAATATATGTTCCCAAAACACACAAATATCCAGTTGTGCAGATGATTCTAAAATATTTTATGGTGCAAAGCAAATTCACCTGCTGTTACAAGAATGTTCCTAGAAAACATTTAATCTGTTCTCTAAATGTTCAGAGAATGTTTCTTTAGTTTGTGGAAGCATTGTGTGGTAAGACACAAGATTACTTAAGAAGTTACTAAAACACTAAAACTGTGCAGTTGTTCTGACATTCAGATAAGGTTTCTATCAGGGTGCACAAAACCTTCCTAGGTGTAATATGGGTCCGTGAAACTGCTCCTTATCCCTACAAGTGACCTAGCCTAATACATATAGAACACATTTAATCTGTTCTTTAAATGTTCAGTACATAGGCATACTCAGATGAAAATTGGAAAAGGTTGTTGACAGCTTTTTTATATATTTCGAAGCTATACATAGTTTATGTTCCTGTTATAAACAATGAAGTAATACAACCTTATATACTGAACAAAAATATAAATGCAACATGCAACAATTTCTAAGATTTTACTGAGTTACATTTCATATAATGGAATCAGTCAATTGAAATAAATTAATTAGGCCCTAATCTATGGAGTGATGGTTGCTGTTGCGACAAGCAATCCGCTATCCGGGAGTGTAATTATAGCCTCAAGCTCATTACCATAACGCAACGTTAGCTATTCATGAAAATCGCAAATTAAATTAAATAAATACATTGGCTCACAAGCTTAGCCTTTTGTTAACAACACTGTCATCTCAGATTTTCAAAATATGCTTTTCAACCATAGCTACACAAGCATTTGTGTAAGAGTATTGATAGCTAGCATAGCATTAAGCCTAGCATTCAGCAGGCAACATTTTCACAAAAACAAGAAAAGCATTCAAATAAAATCATTTACCTTTGAAGAACTGCGGATGTTTTCAATGAAGAGACTCTCAGTTAGATAGCAAGTGTTCAGTTTTTCCCAAAATATTATTTGTGTAGGAGAAATCGCTCCGTTTTGTTCATCACGTTTGGCTAAGAAAAAAAACCGCCAAACTTTTTCCAAATTAACTCCATAATATCGACAGAAACATGGCAAACGTTGTTTAGAATCAATCCTCAAGGTGTTTTTCACATATCTATTCGATGATAATTCATTTGTGGCAGTTGCCTTTCTCATCTGAACCTAATGGAAAAGTGGACGCAGCTGGAGATTGCGCAATAATTTCGACGGAGGACACCAAGCGGACACCTGGTAAATGTAGTCTCTTATGGTCAATCTTAAAATGATATGCCTACAAATACATCACAATGCTGCAGACACCTTGGGGAAACGACAGAAAGTGTAGGCTCATTCCTGGCGCATTCACAGCCATATAAGGAGACATTGGAACACAGCGCATTCAAAATCTGGGGCATTTCCTGTATAAAATTTCATCTTGGTTTCGTCTGTAGCATTAGTTCTGGGGCACTCACAGACAATATCTTTGCAGTTTTGGAAATGTCAGTGTTTTCTTTCAAAAGCTGTCAATTATATGCATAGTCGAGCATATCTTGTTTAAAACGGGAACATTTTTTTATCCAAAAATTAAAAGAGCGCCCCCTATATCGAAGAAGTTAATGGACAAAAAAATGTGCTTTTCTTTCAAAAACAAGGACATTTCTAAGTGACCCCAAACTTTTAAACGATTGTGTAAACAGCAACACCTACCCCAATTGCAACACCTCTGTCTCTTCTATAGATGTTATATCCTTGTATTGGTACTGCTGTATCATCAAATTAATTATTTCAGTGAGTCTGGGAAATGGCTAATATGTGACACGATTCAGGAAACTAGAAGTATGTTGCAAGTCACAACTTCACAGGAGAGCCGTTTGAATGTAAAAATATATTTTTTTTCTTTTTCTTTTTTTTTCTTTTTTTCGAACATATGAACTTTCATGTACCTTAGTAACAAACTTGCCATCTGTAAATACACATACAATTGTTAAATTACGAGCCTTGTTGGTTAAACCACAGAAAAGAGTAAACAACCTTCCCACTTGCCATGATTGGCTGAGATAATGAGTGGGTTGGACATGCCGAGAAATGAGTTCGGATTGGTCTGCCATATAGAGGGCTTCTCTCTATTTGAGCTCGTCAGTCTGTGTTGGTAATCCTGTTGAACGCGTCTTTTTTTAAATGTATCATTTTCACGCTCTGACCTTAGTTATCTTTTGTTTTCTTTATTATTTTGGTTAGGTCTGGGTGTGACGAGGGCGGTATGTGTGTTTTGTCTTGTCTAGGGGGTTTGTATATCAATGATTTTTTGGTATTGTCTTGGTAAAGGTAGGTCTATGGTGGCCTGAAATGATTCCCAATCAGAGACAGCTGTTTATCGTTGTCTCTGATTGGGGATCCTATTTAGGTTGCCATTTCCATTTTGGTTTTGTGGGTTATTGTCTGTGTGTAGTTGTATGTCAGCACTAGTTGTTTATAGCGGCACGTTTGTTTTGTTAGTTTTTTAAAAGTTAAATAAAAGAAGAATGTATTCCAATCACGCTGCGCCTTGGTCTCCTCGATACGACAAACGTGACAATTGTGTAGTTTAGCTGCATGAGTGTTGCTCTCCACTTTCTGGAGGATCAAGTTTTGAAATCAGTGGAATTAGAGCTAATGAGATGGAGAAAACACCTGTCTCCGGATTACATCCTCAAACTAAGGGCAACCATGGTATGGACATTCCTGACAGGGAGACGTGTCCATCATGCAGTCTAGCGTTAGCCAGCTACATTTTCAGATATTACACATTTTTAGTTTTGACAAAGTGGTTTCATTTCAAGCTCAAGTGTGCTGTTATCTAAATCAAATCAAATGTTATTTGTCACATAGAGAAATGCTTGTGCTTCTAGTTCTGACCATGCAGTAATATCTAACAAGTAATCTAACCTAACAATTTCACAACAACTACCTTATACAAACAAGTCTAAAGGAATGAATAAGAAAATGTACATAAAAAATATATGAATGAGCGATAGCCAAACGGCATAGGGAAGTTGCAGTAGATGGTATAGAGTACAGTATATACATATGAGATGAGTAATGTAGGGTATGTAAACATTATATAAAGTGGCATTGTTTAAAGTGGCTAGTGATACATTTATTACATCAATTTTTCATTATTAAAGTGGCTAGAAATGAGTCAGTATGTTAGTTGGCTGGCTCCCTTACTTACGTCATTATTCATGTCCCAGAGCCGTTTGCTTTTCTAGTTAGAAGCTAATGTTAGCTAGCTGATATTGAACCTGGTTGGTTAGCTCCCAGCACTGTGGCATTGTTGGCACTGTGTTCATTGTTATTTAACTAGCTAACATTAGCTGGCTGGCTCGTTAGCTAACGTTATGTGACGCATGTACAACACCGGTTGAATATGCCCAGTGTCAGTAAATGTCTGCAAAAAAACATAATGAAATTGTTGCCAGCAGAGCTGGTTAGGCTGTTTTCATGTTATCAATAGGTAAACAAATTATCGGTCAGAGCGTCAAGTGTGCACTTCGAGAGTGAAACAAGATGGGCGGGGCTAAAGCTTAGTAAGAGAGTGTGAACGATACTGAATGGTTGTAGACCAAGAAGAGCTCTTCACTAGATACCAAAACATTCAAAGGCCATTTTTTCAAAAGTGAGTTTACAAGCTGATCAACTTTCAAAGCAGAATTACTTTCCCATTGTTCCTGAAATGCAGTGTATGATATACAATTTTGAGTCTCTAGTTTTATTCATTGTAAAAAACACAATTTTCAAATGTTGCTACATAAGACTGAATCCAGGTGGTGAGTCACATATATGAATGTTATCTGATGTTAGGAAGTTATTTATTTCATTCAACTTATTTCTAAGGCTACGTACGGTGCATTCATAAAGTATTCAGACCCTTTCCCTTTTTTTCACATTTTGTGATGTTGCAGCCTTATTCCAAAATAGATCAAATTCATTTTTTCCTCATCAATTTACATGGGATACCCCATTATGACAAAGTGAAAACAGGTTTTTAGAAATTGTTGCTCAAAATAAACAAAAACGGATTTAAATAAATTTGCAGACCCTTTGCTATGAGACTCGAAAATGAGCTCAGGTGCACCCTGTTTCAATTGATCATCCTTGAGTTGTTTCTACAACTTGATTGGAGTCCACCTGTGGTTAATTAAATTGATTGGACATGATTTGGAAAGGCACACACCTGTCTATATAAGGTCCCACAGTTGACAGTGCATGCCAGAGCAAAAACCAAGCCATTGGTGTCAGGATTTGGCCAGGGTTGTTCCGGGTTTTGGTCACTAGATGCCCCCATTGTGCTTTTTGACCTCATGTTTTTTCCCTTGTTCCCCATTATTATTTGCACCTGTGCCTCGTTTCCCCTGATTGTATTTAAACCCTTAGTTTCCCTCAGTTCTGTGCTCTGTGTTTGTATGTTAGCACCCAGCCCTAGTGTTCTGTGTATTCTTGTCGATTCCGGTGGATGCTCTTGTGGAATTCTGTTTTTGAGTATCTCTTGAGGCTTTTTTTGTGCTATTCCTACCACCTTTTGGATTTGCCATTTTTGTATTGAAGGACTTCTCCTTTTTACTTTATTAAATACACCGTCTTAAGTACTGCTGTGTCTGCCTCATCTTCTGGGTTCTGCTGACTATTCGTGGCTCAGTTGGTTAAGTGACTGTTTCTCACTCCGGAGACCCAGGTTCGTAACCGGGTCCTGACAATTGGGTCGAAGGAATTGTCTGTAGAGCTCAGAGACAGAATTGTGTCGAGGCATAGATCTGTGGAAGGGTTCCAAAAAATGTCTGCAGCATTGAAGGTCCCCAAGAACACAGTGGCCTCCATCATTCTTAAACAGAAGAAGTTTGGAACCACCAATACTCTTCCTAGAGCTGGCTGCCTGGCCGAACTGAGCAATCCGGTGAAGAAGGGCCTTGGTAAGGGAGTTGACCAAGAACTTGATGGTCACTCTGACAGAGCTCCAGAGTTCCTCTGTGGAGATGGGATAACCTTCCAGAAAGACAACCATCTCTGCAGCACTCCACCAATCAGGACTTTATAGAGAGTGACCAGGGGGAAGCCACTCCTCAGTACATGACAGCCCACTAGGAGTTTGCCAAAAGGCACCTACAGACTCTCAGACCATGAGAAACAATATTCTCTGGTTAGATGAAAACAAGATTTAACTCTTTGACCTGAATGCCAGGCATCACGTCTGGAGGAAACCTGGCACCATCCCTACGGAGAAGCATGGTTGTAACAGCATCATGCTGTGGGGATGTTTTTCAGCGGCAGGGACTCGGAGACTAGTCAGGATCGTGGCAAAGATGAACGGAGCAAAGTACAGAGAGATCCTTGATGAAAACCTGCTCCAAAGTGCTCAGGACATCAGACTGTGGCAAAGGTTCTACTTCCAACAGGACAAAAACCCTAAGCACACAGCCAAGACAACACAGGCGTGGCTTTGGGACTAGTCTCCGAACGTCCTTAAGTGGCCCAGCCAGAGGCAGGACTTGGACCCCGATCTAACATCTCCGGAGATACCTGAAAATAGCTGTGCAGGGAAGCTCCCCATCCAAACTGTCAGAGCTTGAGAGGATCTGCAGAGAGGAATGAGAGAAACTCCCAAAAGCTGTGCCAAGCTTGTTGCGTCATACCCAAGAAGACTTAAGGCTGTAATTGCTGTCAAAGGTGCTTCAACAAAGTACTGAGTAAAGGGTCTGACTCCTTATGTAAATGTGATATTTCTTTAAAGTTTCAAGTACATTTGCGAACATTTATAAAAAACAGTTTTTGCTTTGTCATTGTGGGGTATTTTGTGCAGATTTATAAGGAAGAAAAACAATCTAATCCATTTTAGAATAAGTAACGTAACAAAATGTGATAAAGTCAAGGCGTCTGAATACTTTCTGAATGCACTTTAACAGCACAAAGTAAATGGACCGTCCCGGGGCACTCAAATATGTTCTCAGTCAGAACTTCTGGGAACTTCTGGGACTGCTCTAGTCACCCTCCCAATGAGTCCCTTGCACCAGACGGCTTACTTCCGCACGTGAGACTGGAACTCCTCTGTCAGTTACAGATGGCGCTAAAGCCACCTGTGACTAGGGCAGAAGGAGAGGAAACAAATACACAAAGGATACCTGTATACCTGTATCCATAACACTCCCACCCTTAAAAGAGCAACCCTATAAGGATTTCGACCAAAGTATTTACAACAAATACCAACAAGTTCAACGAGCAAAGGCAACCTAACGAGACATTCAAAAATCATACATTTTTAAACACGAGACAAAGCATCTGCCAATACATTATCAGAATCCTTTTTGTGGCGGATCTCCAAATTATAATTTTGCACAATAAGTGCCCAACACAAGGCGCTGGTTCTGGTTGTACATACGGTGGAGAAACACTAAGGTGTTAAACATGTCAACATTCACAAGGCGGCAGGGGCAGACGGATTACCAGGACGTGTACTGCGAGCATGCATTGACCAACTGGCAAGTGTATTCACTGACATTTTCAAATCTGTAATACCAACACATTTTAACTTGTTATGGCTGCAATCCCCCTATCGGGATAAGTGTCATCAACAACTGCTGAATAGCATACTGCTACATTCAATAAATATTACTACAAATATTTATATTCATGAAATCACAAGTGCAATATAGGAAAACACAGTTTAGCCTTTTGTTAATCCACCTGTCGTGTCAGATTTTGAAATTATGCTTTACGGTGAAAGCAATCCAAATAGTTTCCATAATGTCCACAGAAACACGTCAAACTTTTTTTTATAATCAATCCTCAGGTTGTTTTTAAAATATATAATCGATAATATATCAACTGCAAATGTCTTTCACAGTAGGAGAGGGAAAAGCAATACCTATCCAAACTCTGTTGCGCAAGCAAAACTCATGTGACCACTTGACGCAATGTTATCGTTCTGGCTCATTTTTCAAAATAAAAGCCTGAATCTATGTCTGAAGACTGTTGACACCTTGAGGAAGCAATATCCCTTTAAGTCCAGCAAAGGGAGGCTATGGAACATGGAGTTTTCAAAATAGAAGCCACTTCCTGTTTTGATTTTCTTCAGAGTTTCGCCTGCAATATCAGTTCTGCTATAGTCACAGACAATATTTTGACAGCTTTGGAAACTTTATCGTGTTTTGTCTATCCACTATTAATAATAATATGCATATATAAGCAACTGAGACTGAGGAGCTGGCCATTTACAATGGGCACATTTTCATCCAAGCTACTCAATACTTCCCCTACAGGCATAAAAAGTTAAGCAGACCATCATGGTCCCTGTGCCCAAGAACACTAAGGTAACCTGCCTAAATGACTACCGACCCGTAGCACTCACGTCTGTAGCCATGAAGTGCTTTGAAAGGCTGGTCATGGCTCACATCAACACCTTCATCTCAGACACCCTAGACCCACTCCAATTTGCATACCAACCCAAAAGATCCACAGATGATGCAATCTCTATTGCACTCCACACTGCCCTTTCCCACCTGGACAAAAGGAACACCTATGTGAGAATGTTATTCATTGACTACAGCTCAGCGTTCAACACCATAGTGCCCTCAAAGCTCATCAGTCAAGCTAAGGACCCTGGAACTAAACACCTCCCTCTGCAACTTGATCCTGGACTTCCTGATGGGCTGCCCCCAGGTGGTAAGGGTAGGTAACAACACATCTGCCACGCTGATCCTCAACACAGCTCAGTCCCCTCCTGTCCTGCCAGGCACAACTCCAACACCATCATTAAATTTGCCGATGACACAACAGCGGTAGGCCTGATCACTGACAATGACAAGACAGCCTATAGGGAGGAGGTCAAAGACCTGACCGTGTGGTGGAAGGACAACAACCTCTCCCTCAACGTGATCAAGACAAAAGAGATGATTGTGGACTATAGGAAAAAGTGGACCGATCACGCCCCCATTCTCATCGACATTGCTGCAGTGGAGTAGGTTGAGAGCTTCAGGTTCCTTGGTGTCCACATCACCAACAAACTAACATGATCCAAGCACACCATGACAGTCGTGAAGAGGGCACGACAACACCTATTCCCCCTCAGAAGACTGAAAAGATTTGGCATGGGTCCTCAGGTCCTCAAAAGGTTATACAGCTGCACCATCGAGAGCATCCTCACTGGTTGCATCACTGCCTTGTATGGCAACTGCTCGGCCTACGACCGCAAGGCACTACAGAGGGTAGTGCGAACAGCCCAGTAAATCACTTCCTGCAATCCAGGACTAAAAAAAGCATAAAACCTGGTGTATCAAAAAGCATGATCAAATGAATTAGCCAGCTACTGTATTTTGAGAAACATTGAGAAATAATTTGTTCAATTTTGTGGGTCAAATTAACCAGTTATCTACCTGGAAGCTTGCTCGCTAGTTAGTTCCAGTGCCAGTTTCAAGTCTATCTAAATGAATGTCTTACTAACTCGAAAATATGAAGATATTTCAGAATGAAAGTTAACTGGCTAGCGCATCATGCTTTGTGACATTATATTAGCTCATTTAGATTGTATTTTCACTTATTGCATCTGCATGCCTGTTGAGTTCTCCTTGGTGCACTCCTTCGTTCGTGAGATGGCTGCTCATTCTAAGAGCCCGGCACCCTCCCAGGCAACCCGCCAAAGCCCCCACCATTTCTCCTTTACCCAAATCCAGATAGCCGATGTTCTGAAAGAGCTGCAAAATCTGGAACCCTACAAATCAGCCGGGCTAGATAATCTGGACACTCTCTTTCTAAAATGATCTGCCAAAATTGTTGCAACCCCTATTACTAGCCCGTCTGAGATTCCCAAAGGTTGGAAAGCTGTCACCCCCTCTTCAAAGGGGTTGACACTCTAGACCCGAACTGCTACAGACCTATATCTATCCTACCCTGTCTTTCTAAGGTCTTCGAAAGCCAAGTTAAAAAACAGATTACTGACCATTTCGAATCCCACCAATCCTTCTCCGCTATGCAATCTGGTTTCAGAGCTGGTCATAGGTGCACCTCAGCCACGCTCAAGGTTCTAAACAACATCATAACCGCCATCGATAAGAGACATTGCTGTGCAGCCGTATTCATCGACCTGGCCAAGGCTTTTGACTCTGTCAATCACAACATTCTTATTGGCAGACTCGACAGCCTTGGTTTCTCAAATGATTACCTCGCCTGGTTTACCAACTACTTCTCTGATAGAGTTCAGTGTGTCAAATCGGAGGGCATGTTGTCTGACAGTCTCTATGGGTGTGCCACAGGGTTCAATTCTCGGGCCGACTCTTTTTTCTGTATACATCAATGATGTTGCTCTTGCTGCTGGTGATTCTCTGATCCACCTCTATGCAGACGACACCATTCTCAATACTTCTGGCTCCTTTTTGGACACTGTGTTAACTAACCTCCAGACAAGCTTCAATGCCATACAACTCTCCTTCCGTGGCCTCCAACTGCTCTTCAACGCAAGTAAAACTAAATGCATGCTTTTCAATCGATCGCTGCCCGCATCTGCTCGCCCGTCCAGCATCACTACTCTGGACGGCTCTGACTTAGAATACGTGGACAACTACAAACACCTGGGTGTCTGGTTAGACTCTAAACTCTCCTTCCAGACTCACATTAAGCATCTCCAATCCAAAATTAAATCTAGAATCGGCTTCCTATATCGCAACAAAGCATCCTTCACTCATGCTGTCAAACATACCTTCGTAAAACTGTCGATCCTACCAATCCTCAACTTCGGTGATGTCATCTATAAAATAGCCTCCAACACTCTACTCAACAAACTGGATGTAGTCAATCACAGTGCCATCCGTTTTGTCACCAAAGCCCCATACACTACCCACCATTGCGACCTGAACGCTCTCGTTGGTTGGCCCTCGCTTCATACTCGCTTCATACTCGTCACCAAACCCACTGGCTACAGGTTATCTACAAGTCTCTGCTAGGTGAAGCCCCGCCTTATCTCTGCTCACTGGTCACCATAGCAGCACCCACTCGTAGCATGCACTCCAGCAGGTATATCTCACTGGTCACCCCCAAAGCCAATTCCTCCTTTGGTCGTCCTTCCTTCCAGTTCTCTGCTGCCCATGACTGGAACGAATTGCAAAAATCTCTGAAACTGGAGACTCACATCTCCCTCACTAGCTTTAAGCACCAGCTGTCAGAGCAGTTTACAGATCACTGCACCTGTACTTAGCCTATCTGTAAACAGCCCATCTATGTATCTACCTACCTACCTCATCCCCATACTGGTGTTTAATTATTTATTTTGCTCCTTGCACCCCAGTATCTCTACCTGCACATTCATCTTCTGCCGATCTGCCACTCCAGTGTTTAATTGAAATATTGTAATTACTTCGCCACCATGGCCTATTTATTTCCTTAACTTACCTTTGCACTCACTGTATATAGACTTTTTGTTTTCTTTTGTTCTACTGTATTATTGACTGTATGTTTTGTTTATTCCTTGTGTAACTCTGTGTTGTTGTATGTGTCGAATTGCTTTGCTTTATCTTGGCCAGGTCACAATTGTAAATGAGAACTTGTTCTCAACTAGCCTACCTGGTTATATAAAGGTGAAATAAATCAATTTAAAAAATAAAAAAATGGTATAATCTAATCTGTTCAAAACAGTGGCAGCATGTGCAGCAAAAATAGGTGTGTTTATGCTCTTGTTCAAATGCATAGAACGCTTTATAAATTATATCTTCTCAAAAAAACTGACTGGTAGTTCAAAAACTTGGCATCATATTTCCGTCATGCTGCATATTTCTGTCATGATGTTCTGGAAACCTTTAAATAATGTAGACCAGGCATTAAAGGAATTTCCTGTGCAACCTAGATTAAACATTGTATGAATGTCATCACAACTGAGCATATTTTGTGTTTTGGGAACCTAACTCTTGTCATGTTCCCATAATGTTACCACAACCTAAATAAATGTGTTAAACTTTTTTATGTTCTTTAAAAGTGATTTTCTTGGAATGTTCTTGTAACATCAGGTGAATGTTTTTGGCACTGTAAAATAAACATTGTATAATGTTACATTCACAGAACTGGGTATGTTCCCGGATTTCTGGGTTGCAATTTACATTTATTTATGTATTATTTAACCTTTATTTAACTCAATTAATTGAATTGCTTTAATAGACTTGAAATGATATATCCGTTATTTTCTCCCTATACAGGGGACCAGTACTACCAGTATGAGTTTAAGCACCAGCCGTCTCACGAAGAGTGTGTGCGCTTGACTAAGTCGTCCCCCTCTGTACTCTTCACGCGCTACACCAACCTGTACTGTGATGATACCTGGGAGAACCTTTTCACAATGCTTTTCCAAGGCCGTAAGACCCAGCTGTGTGTGTGTGTGTGTGTGTGTGTGTGTGTGTGTGTGTGTGTGTGTGTGTGTGTGTGTGTGTGTGTGTGTGTGTGTGTGTGTGTGTGTGTGTGTGTGTGTGTGTGTGTGTGTGTGTGTGTGTGTGTGTGTGTGTGTGTGTGTGTGTGTGTGTGTGTGTGCGTGCGTGCGTGCGTGCATGCTTGTCCGTGTGTGTTTGTCAAAGTGTCTTTAACTCTGCCTAATTTAAAGTAACTCTTACCGTCTCTTTTTGCAGTGCATGGCCACAAAAAGGGCCCACGGTTCATCAATAAAGACTGGGTGGGGATCAAGTCCCCCATAGACGCTGCCATGGTGGGCCGTCTTTACATCAGCCCTAAACCCACACCCTCCCCATCCCCCACCCCCAGGAGACGAGCCAATAGGTGGAGGAAGGACAGGAGGCGGGGTCAGAGAGGCAGGGCCAGACAGAGTCGCTCAGTGTACTTTGAGGATTTCTTTTTAGATGACCACGACTGGTAGGTATAATACTCTAGCCTAATGCAATGCAGGCCGTTGTGCCATCCCAGCACTGATGACTGGTACTGTACTAACTCGTATAACACAGCAGAAACTGTGTCCACCTGATCTGGTGTGTTAGACCTGGGCTGGAATAAAAGCCTGCCCAGTGCTCAGTGCTGTTGACCAAGTCTTTTGTAAGGCCAATTATCTTAATATCTCTATATGTGATGATTTGATGATGTTTGGTTGTCCACACATTAGTGAGGGGTAAAGAAATGGACCTTAAGGGAGATTTTAAGCTGACGACAGTGTGTGTGTGTGTGTGTGTGTGTGTGAGATAGGATGGCAGGAGGCCTCACATATGACTCTGACTACAGTGACTACACCCCCACACACACTACACACGACAAGACACTGCCTGTACAGAACGTCTACTTCTTCAAGAAAGGTAACAGTACACACACACACACACACACACACGCACACAGACAAACATAGGCATCCAACTCACACACACAAACGTACATACACACTCACACACCAGAACTGGGTTCAAATACATGTGTATGTGGCCCGAATCAACTACCTCTATTGGAAGTATTTGAAAGTATTTTCAAATAGTTTCCTATAAATATACTAAAATGTGAAAATATTTTGAAATACTTGTTTCAAATACTATTTTCAAATGCATGGGTTAAATGCATGTGAGGCAGAGTACAGCGTGAGTATTTTCAAATACATACCAATACCGTACATTCCAGTATTCAACTATTTGTTTTTCAAAATAAGAAATATGTGAATACTTCCTTTTAAATGGCTATAAAAGTAATTGAGATATTTGGACCCAGGTCTCTCTCTCACACACACACACACACACACACATACACCTTCTTGTTCTGATCATCAGTTTATTTGATTGTTTTCTGCCACCAGATAAATACTACAGGGTGGATCTCCAGACCAAACACATTGACTTTGCCAGCCCTCCCTACCCACGATCCATTGCCAAGTACTGGCTGGGCTGCAAACAGGAGTCTGGCCCGGACAGAGAAGAGATAGACAGACATTACGAGCCAATGGCAGAAAAGAGATGAAAAGCGATAGACAATACAAGCTGATGATGACTTTTATTAAAGTTACATAAGTTCAATATAGATGATCTAATCATAATGGTAGCGCACAAACATACTATAGTACACATTCTTGCATTGTTTGTATTGACTAAAGATAGTCAACCTGATACATCAGTCTACACCGTCTATTTAGGTTGACATGATTAAATAAAATATTCATGCTTTGTATCTTTGAGTTGCCTTGTGTCTTCGCTTTTTCTAATATATGGTTAATCAGTTTTTGGCACCCTATTTAAAAAAAAGAAAGAATGTTTTAACCTTTAACTAGATAAGTCAGTTAATGAATTAAGAGCAAATTCCTATTTACAACGATGGCCTACTCCGGCCAAACCTTAACCCAGACGACCCTGGGCCAATTGTGTGCTGCCCTATGGGACTCCGAATCACGGCCGGTTGTGAAAGAACCTGGTTTGATTCCAGGTTTGTGGAGTGATGCCTCTAGCACTGAGGTGCCTTAGACCGCTGCACCACTCAGGAGCCTATTCTCTATATAGTGAACTACTTTTGACCAGGGCCCAATGGGCTCTGCTCAAAAGTAATGCACTATGTAGGGAATAGGGTGTCATTTCAGACACACTATAAGAAATGACCTCAAGTAGAGAGATTGGGCTTGTTTATTTTTAGGTCCCTGGTCAAAGTATCAAAGTGGCAGCACAGAACCAGTTCAGCTCTGGCTACGTTCCAATTCTCTTCAATATCGTCCTTCCTTCTTTGCCTCCTATTTCCTCATCTCATAAATCATGTGAATGGGCTTGATTGGTGACAGCAGCATAGGGAGGGAACCTAATGTAGAGGTCATGTGAGAGATTGAAGATTTGCTTTATCTCAATTGTTTTCTGTTTGGCCCTCTGCATTGTAAAGACGTTTAAATAGGTGGTTGTGGGAAAGTGCACTAAGATGCCTATGATACCTGGAAAATACTCTGGTCTCCTTAAAGTGGAACAACGGCAAATTTAGGAAAATTGTCAAAGTACCTAAAGCTGTCTGACTCAGTGTGCATCTCTCTCACTCAGGGAGGGCGAGGTAGAGCTAGAGTGCCTTCAGAAAGTACTCATACTCCTTGACTTATTCCACATTTTGTTGTGTTACAGCCGGAATTCAAAATGGATTAAATACAGTTTAAGTACAAATTTACTTGACACCTTTAACCATGTCATAATATGTAATAACAGCAGACATAACTTGTCATAATTTGTCATAACACTGTCATGACCCACATATTTACACCTGTTGTGACATATATTGCATTATTTTATGCCTGGTTATGACAGGTACATGTCAAATCCAACATCTATTCAAAATATTTTTTTCCCTGCCAAGAAGTATCCTTCCTTTGAAAGTTTGTTAAAACAAATCACCTGTGCCGAATACAACAACCTTACAGTGAAATGATTAATTAATTATTCTTTTAAGAAAAAGAAGTGTTAGGTAAGTAAAAAAATACATAAGTAAAAAATAGAAAATAAAAGTAACAAATAATTAAACATTAGCGAGGCTATATACAGGGGGTACCGGTACAGAGTCAATGTGCAGGTAATTGAGGTAATATGTGCATGTAGGTAGAGTTAGCATAGATAATAAACAGAGAGTAGCAGCAGCGTAAAAGAGCGGTCTGGGTAGCCCTTTGATTATCTGTTCAGGAGTCTTATGGCTTGGGGGTAGAAGCTTTTAATTTTAAAAAATTAAGAAGACTTTTGGACCTAGACTAGGCGCTCCGGTACCATTTGCCGTAGCAGAAAGAAAAGCCTATGACTAGCGTGGCTGGAGACTTTTCCTCTGACACTGCCTGGTATAGAGGTCCTGGATGGCAGGAAGCTTGGCCCCAGTGTACTGGGCCATACGCACTATCCTCTGGGGTCGGAGGCAGAGCAGTTGCCATACCAGGCAGTGATGCAACCAGTCAGGAGGCTCTCAATTGTGCAGCTGTTAGAGTCTATTGAGGATCTGAGGACCCATACCAAATCTGCTGCTCCACTGCAGCCCTGTCGATGAGAATGGGGGCGTGCTCGGTCCTCCTATTCCTGTCGTCCACAATCATCTCCTTTAGTCTTTTCTAAATTTAATTTTTTTAAATGTATTTATTGAATATTCGAAATATACTATATACTTGCAGTGAAGCCGCTTAACAACTGCATCATGCCAGTCATCCAACAGATTCCCATTCAGAGCGACACACAGAAGCATCCAGGGTCAATGCCCTGCTCAAGGGCACGTTGACCGATACATCACCAGGCCAAAAAACATGAACCCGAACCCTCCAAGATCCCCCCCCACAGTTCCCCAATAGCTGTCCCTCAACCATTCGAGACTCCTCCCACAGTCCCCCCAGGAAGAAAAATAAAAAGTAAAAAATACAATTAATTCAATTCCCCAACCCCAAGAATCCCCCAATGCACCAACAACTAAGACAATGAACTAAAGAGAAAAAAGGAAAAGAAAACAACGACAATGCAAAAAAAATATATAATACATTTCAAACAAAGGACATCAAGGACAACTAAAATCATAACAGCAATGCCAACTGTATATGTTTGTGTGCATGTCTGGCACTATTACGTGCATGTGTGTGTGTTCTTGTATGTGTTTATTTGAATGAGAGTGTGTGTGTATGCATGTGTACTGTCAAACGGTGGGTGTAGCTGGTGCATGGAAGTCAGGCGCAGGAAAGCAGAGATGAGTGGACAAAGCACTTTACTGAGGCAATTACTAGAACAGATGCAACCGCGTCACAAAACCAAATGTCCACAGAACAAGTGAGGCAGCACAAAGTACAACAACCAAGTACAAAGTACTGGCTGCTACAAAGCACGGGTACAAAACCAAACCTGGCTTAAACCAGCCGGAAGCATGCCAACCTTGACAATAAACAATACCCCACACAGACATGGAGGGAACAGAGGGCTAAATACACATAGTAATTATGAGGAGATGTAAACCAGGTGTGCAGGAAAACAAGACAAAACAAATGGAAAATGAAAGGTGGAGCGGTGATGGCTAGAAGACCGGTGTCACGTCTTGGTCTTAGTATTTTGTGTTTTAGTTAATTAGTTGGTCAGGCCAGGGTGTGACATGGGTTTATGTTTGTTGTATTTCTTAGTGGGGTTTTTTAGTTATTGGGATTGTGGCTGATTAGGGGTGTGTGTTGCATAGGTTTGGCTGCCTGAGGCCGTTCTCAATCAGAGTCAGGTGATTCTCGTTGTCTCTGATTGGGAACCGTATTTAGGTAGCCTGGGTTTCACTTTGTATTTCGTGGGTGATTGTTCCTGTCTCTGTGTTAGTGTTCACCAGACAGGCTGTATAGGTTTCTCACATTCCGTTTGTTGTTTTTGTTATTTTGTGTATCGTCATTTGTTCTATTAAAAACATGAGTAACCAACACGCTGCATTTCGGTCCGACTCTCTTGCGACAAACGAAGAACGCTGTTACAACCGGTGACGTCGACCGCGGAACGTCGCCCGAACAAGGAGAGAGACCGACTTCGGCGGAAGTCGTGACATGTACAAACACCTGCATTCATTGTTTCCTCAATCCTAAAGCTTTTTTTATGTATTGAAAATGAAATACAGCCCATGCAATTTATTATTATTACTTGTTAAGCAATTGTTTACTCCTGAACTTGTTTAGGCTTGCCATAACAAAGGGGTTGGAAACTTATTGACTCAAGACATTTCATCTTTTCATTTTTTATTAATAAAAGAAACATGTCTCAAAACACAATTCCACTTTGACATTATGGAGTATTGTGTGTCGGCCAGTGACACAGCATCTAAATTGAATTGTTTTATTTATTCAGGCTGTAACTCAACAAAATGTGGAATAAGTAAAAGGTGTGTGAAAAATGTCTGATACTGATTAAGATATTTCTTTATTTCATTTTCAATACATTTGCAGACATTTCTAAAAAGATGTTTTCACTTTGTCATGGGGTTTTGTGTGTAGATGGTTATGATTAAAAAATATATATTTAATACATTTTGAATTCAGGCTGTAGCACAACAAAATGTGGAATAAGTTAAGGGCTACAAATACTTTCAGATAGCACTGTACTTCACAAGGTTATTCACAAATGACAATAATTTACAAATGACGCAAGAGATTTCGTTTGCATGACAGGGCCAAATTGCCTTTCTCAAGCGAGCAAGAGAATGTGATAGAGTGTGGCTGGTATGACATTTTGTCAGCAGGTGATTGTCAAGAAAATAATGGCCGGTTTCATGGTAATTGACCGTTAAGTAACATAAACACATTTAACATCTCCTGGCATCCACTGATGGCTTGTAGGCTAAGTCTAATAAATCCAAAACCATCACAATACATCCATTATTTATTTTAGACAGGTCTAAAGAAACATGATATGAAGAAAGTGTAGTCCGAGTTGTACTTGCTATTTGTTTAGATTTCCGTGGCATCATTTTTGAAAATAATTTTATAGTATGAAGAATAAAATTGTACATAGCTGAATAAAATAACAAATACATCCAGCTATTCTGTGTTGAGCAGTTAACAATGAAACAGGTATTCCTATATGCTTAATTTAGAGTTATTGTCACGACTTCTGTCGCTTAGGAGAGGTGCTGGCTACCAGAGTAACACACCTGTTTAGGAGAGGTGCTGGCTAGTGGAGTAGAACACCTATTTAGGAGAGGTGCTGGCTAGCAGAGTAGAACACCTGTTTAGGAGAGGTGCTGGCTAGCGGAGTAGAACACCTGTTTAGGAGAGGTGCTGGCTAGCGGAGTAGAACACCTGTTTAGGAGAGGTGCTGGCTAGCGGAGTAGAACACCTGTTTAGGAGAGGTGCTGGCTAGCGGAGTAGAACACCTGTTTAGGAGAGGTGCTGGCTAGCAGAGTAGAACACCTGTTTAGCAAAATCAAAGTAATCACAAGAATGGCTTCAGATCAAAGTCTACGTTGAGACCGAAGGGAGAAAGGGTCTTTAAATTAAAGATCTCGTTTTAACAATAAATTGTCGAGGTCACCCCCTCTCCGAGGGACGTTGAAATTGAGAATTGAGTGGTTTGCTTCCAAAAAGTGGGCTGCAACTGGGTACGTCGAGTTTTTGGACGTAATGGTGCTACCATGCTCCAAGATTTGTACTTTTATTTCGTGCTTCATTTTGCCCACATTATTTTTACCACAAGGATGAGATATAGGATAATTAACTGCATTAGTGGAGCACGTGATAGCACCTTTGATTGGGATCTGTTTCACTGTTTAGGTGTATTTGAAGGATCTACATTTGTAAGTTCCATTGTATTGAGCATTCAAAGATCCGATGACAGTATCAGTAATGTGTTTTCGGACCCTCCCATGGCCGTATTCTCACGGGGTAGAAATCTTAGAAATCAATTGGGAAATTCTGATTTACCATCCCAAGATGCATGGTAATGGTATTACCCTTGTAGTTTCCATCCAGTAGAGGTGCAAATAGACGTTGTTACCAATACTGTCATCGGATCGTTGAATGTGCCAATGTTTGAACTATTCCCTTAATTTGTTCAGAGCACTTTGAATAGCAGGTAGTAAGAACGCAAGAGTGATTATTTTTGCGTGACTGTCCTTGAAAGAGATCATGTCTCGATTTGTTTTGGATTTTCTCAATGGCAGTATTAATTATTAGGGCTCCCGAGTGGTGCAGCAGTCTAAGGCACTGCATGTCAGTGCAGGTGGTGTCACTGCAGTCCCTGGTTCAAATCCAGGCTGCATCACATCTGGCTGTGGTTGGGAGTCCAATAGGGTGGTGCACAATTGGCTGGGGTAGGCTGTCATTGTAAGGAAGTACTTGTTCTTAGTTGACTTGCCTAGTTAAATAAAACAAATTGTACCCCCTCCTTTAATTTTCTTTGCGTCTCAGCCATACTTCTGTCAAAGTCTGATTGTTTTTAGCAAATTCTTTTGGTTCGACAGAATTGCCCATAGGACAAACTGCTTTTCAAGGAAAGCAGGTGACAACTAGCAGCCCTCAACAAACTGTTACGATCAGTAGGTTTCCTGTAAAGATCAGTCTATAGAACATTATCCAATGTTCCATCGCACAAGATCAAATGATCAAGGAAACTGATTTGACGTGTATCAGATTGCATAGTAAATCTCAGATGCTCAGAACAGGAGTTAAGAAAAGCATGGAACGCCTGGAGCTGTTTTGCATCACCCCTCCATAGAACAAAAATATCATCAATATACCGTTTCCAAATAATGATGTGAGGCAAGAAAACATTTTTGAGAGGATTGAAAATTGACTGTTTCTCCATGTAACCCATGGCACACATACACAATCCATGTCTCAATTGTCTCAAGGCTTGTGACATCAATAAGGGATCATAGCTTTCACCAGGATTCATCATGGAAATAGCAGGTGTTCTTTGTGTTTTGTATACACAGTGTATATTTCTCTCAACTGGAGGTCACAAATGTAGTCAAGTTCAAACTAACATGCCTCCAGTGTTTGTAGTTGCATTCCTCCTTCTCACCCTTGTATCCTGCATCCCTCCTGCCAAAGATATCTAATGTATTATGACTTTGGCATTCAGATATTTTTCAGCTAGCTATCAGTTGATATTCATATATTCATCAAATATTTCAAAATATAGATTCACCTGGTCAGATATGTCATGGGAAGAGCAGGTGTCCTTAATGTTTTGTACACTGAGTGTATATGCCTTATCTCACAATCAATTGGGGTTCCCAAATTTAGTACGTTGTGAAAGAGACCCTGGTCTCAATGCTGACTCCCTGTTTAAATAAAGATCAAATAAAAATTCTAAATGTTCGCTGTGACAGAACGTTTTCTGTCAGAGAACCTTGTGATTTAGCTCTACCTCGCTCTCCCTGAGTGAGAGAGGTGCACACTGCGACAGGCAGTCTAACTGAGTCAGACAGGTTTAGGAACTTTATGCTGCTGTCATAAACACACACATCAACTGATAGTCGAAAACACTCACACATGCAGGATGAACAAACCTTCTACACAAATGTCAGATGCTCTCACTCTCTCACACACGCACTCACACACTGACCTCTCCTCTCAGGGTGTGGAATGTAGGGCAGGGTGTGTGATGTTGGGCAGGGTGGTGTGGGTGGGGATAGTGGGATCAGCCCTAACATTTGACTTCTGGGCCTTCTGGGCTCTGACCTCCCTTTGCTCCTGGTACCGCTCGGCATAACCCTTACACACTGCCCGGCATCTGGTTACACACACACACACACAGAGACACACATTAACACACACACACACACACACACACACACACACACACACAGACATTAATTAACACACACTAACACATTTCTTATTGGTTACTCACGTCTTCCTGCGAGGTAGAAGTGCTCCAGGGGCAGGACCTATGTGCTGTGACCCAGTCTGGGTGCTCTCTGCTGGGTCTCGGCCGACTTGCTGTGGGGGTCCGTCCTGGATAGGGGGCAGCACTACCTGAGGAGGGAAGAGGGGCAGGTGTGTTACAGAGAGGACAAAGGCCTGTGTGCATGTTTGCTATGCCATACTGTAAAGAGCATTGTTCTCACCTGAATTCTCATTGGTGGATGTGAACCAGTCATTTCCTGGTAAGGTGTAGCCTTGTAAACATCCTCCTCAGTTATTCCATATCCCTGCCTCTGCCCCTGACCACATTGTTGGCCCTGGGATAACATAACAAGCAGTTGCTTGTCATATAAAGCCTTTCAAATATACATACTAATCAGAGCTGTCCTATTGCTTTTATAGAGATCTCACTCTGCAATATTTACAAGGATTCAGCTCCCCACATTTAAAGCGAGCATGTAGTTTGGCGGTTTTTAAACTCACGTTGAGGCCACTCTCAGAGGAGCAGCCACAGCAGTACAGGACAGGGTGCCAGGGGTAACCCATCGTTGGGTCCTACAGAAAACAAACAATAGGTAAGGTTTCCTACATACACACACAGGCCTTAGTTTATCAGTTACAGGATATCCTTGCTTTAGTCTAATAGTGTGAGATTTCTTGTACTTATAGAGAGTTATAAAAGTCAAGTCGGGAGTTTGTAAGCATGCCGTTGGTGGACATAGTCAATTATGAAGGGCATTGGAGATTAGAGGGTAGTGAAGTGTTTACTCTACTCACAGGCATGTTGTTGTATCTGCAGGGATAGGGCACAGGGTGGTGGTGTGCCCCACCCCAGGCACCATGCATGGACAGACCAGAGTTACTACTGCTGTTAGTGTGGGGAGAGCTAGAGATCACCCTGCCGTGGAGAAGGAGAAGAAGAAGCCGGACAACCATTGTTCTGAAGTGATGCTTGTTCTACGTTGTTGTATCTTTATGATGGTGCACTTTTAGTGCTACAGTATCTAGAACCTGAAAGGGTTATTTGGCTGTTACCACAGGAGAACCCTTTGAATAATAATTTTAGTTCCAAGTAGAACCATTTTGAGTTTCATGTAGAACCCTTAACGCAGACTGTTCTACATGGAACCAAAAAGGGTTCTACCAGGAACCAAAAAGGGTTATCCTATGGGGACAGCCGAAGAACCCTTTTTGAAAATAGCCTACCTCTCCAGATCTTCTAGTTTTCTCAGCAGGCGGTTGTTCTCATTGAAAAGTTGTGCTCTCTGCTGATTAAAACTCTCCTGGCTGTCCAACAGAGCCAGCTTATCTCGCCTAAAGAGGCACACAACACACTCACACCCTAACTCCGTGTAGCATGTCGTTGTGTGTTTTGGACTCACTCTGTCTTGTCAATTTGTGTTTTGTGTTCTAGACTCACTGAAGCTTGTCATTCTGTGTCCTAGATGGGTTCTAGACTGTTGCCATAATAACAGGTTCTAGACTAACTGTAGCTTGTGGCTCTATGTTATATGTTCTAAACTCACTATAGCTTGTTGTTCTATGTTCTAAATTCACTGTTGCTTGACATTCTATTTTCTGTGTTCAAGATGCACTGTAGCTGTCATTCTACACTAAGTGTACAAAACATTAAGAATACCTGTTCTTTCCATGACATGCAGTGCATTCGGAAAGTATTCAGACCCCTTGACTTTTTCCACATTTTGCTACGTTACAGCCTTATTCTAAAATGGATTAAATAAAACAAATTCCTCAAACATATACACACACAATACCACATAATGACAAAGTGTAAACTTGTTTTTGGAAATGTCTAAAAATGCATTAAAAATAAAAAACAGATACCTTATTTACATAGGAATTCAGTCCCTTTGCTATGAGACTGTCACGCCTTGGTCTTAGTATTTTGTGTTTTCGTTAATTAGTTGGTCAGGCCAGGGTGTGACATGGGTTTATGTTGTTGTATTTCATAATGGGGTTTGTTAGTTATTGGGATTGCGGCTGAGTAGGGTTGTTGCATAGGTTTGGCTGGCTGAGGCGGTTCTCAATCAGAGTCAGGTGATTCTCGTTGTCTCTGATTGGGAACCGTATTTAGGTAGCCTGGGTTTCATTTGTATTTGGTGGGTGATTGTCCTGAGTGTCTTGATGTCCTTAGTCTGTGTTAGTTTGCACCAGTTAAGGCTGTTTCGGTTTTCACTACGTTTATTGTTTTGTAGAGTTTGTGTTTTGGATTCGTGTTACGTTGTGTAAATAAACATGGATCACAATATACGCGCTGCAGTTTGGTCCGACTCTCCTTCACCTTATGAAAACCGTGACAGAATCACCCACCGTAAACGGACCAAGCAGCGTGTCAACAGGCAGGAGCAGCCCAAAGAGGAGCTGCGTATTAAGGATTTCTGGACATGGGAGGAAATCCTTGACGGGAGAGGACCTTGGGCTAAACCAGGGGAGTGTAGCCGCCCAAAGGTGCAGCAGGAGAAGAGGAAACAGGAGCCACAGGAGAGGCAACAGAAGCAGCTTCATTGGGAGAGGCTACACCACTTGGAGAATTGGAAATGGGGGGAAGAACTGGACGGAAAAGGACCCTGGGCTCAGCCTGATGAATATCGCCGCCCCAAGGAGGAACTAGAGGCGGCTAAAGCGGAGAGGCGCTGGTATGAGGAGGCAGCACGGCGACGTGGATGGAAGCCCGGGAATCAGCCCCAAAAAATTCTTGGGAGGGGCTATCAGGGAGTATGGCTACGCCAGGTAGGAGACCTGCGCAAACTCCCTGTGCTTACCGGGGGGCTAGAGAGACCGGGCAGGCATCGTGTTATGCAGTGGTGCGCACGGTGTCCCCAGTGCAGGTGCATAGCCCGGTGCGGTATATTTCAGCTCCGCGTATCGGCCGGGCTAGATTGAGCGTCGAGCCAAATGCCATGAAGCCGGCTCTACGCATCTGGTCCCCAGTGCATCTCCTTGGGCCGGCTTACATGGCACCAGCCTTGCGCTCGGTGTCTCCGGTTCGCCTACATAGCCCAGTGCGGGCTATTCCACCTCGCAGCACTGGCAGGGCAACCGAGAGTATTCAACCAGGTAAGGTTGGGCAGGCTCGGTGCTCAAGAGCTCCAGTGCGCCTGCACAGTCCGGTCTATCCAGTACCACCTCCACACCCCAGCCCTCCGGTAGCAGCTCCCCGCACCAGGCTTCCTGTGCGTGTCCTCGGCCCAATACCACCAGTGCCAACACCACGCATCAGGCCTACAGTGCGCCTCGCCTCTCCTGCCCTGTCGGAGCCTTTCTCCTCTCCAGCGCTGCCGGAGCCTCCTGCCTGTTTGGAGCAGCCATAGCTGCCAGTCTGCATGGAGCAGCTAGAGCTGCCAGTCTGCATGGAGCAGCTAGAGATGCCAGTCTGCATGGAGCAGCTAGAGCTGCCAGTCTGCAAGGAGCTGCCAGTCTGCAAGGAGCTGCCAGTCTGCAAGGAGCTGCCAGTCTGCAAGGAGCTGCCAGTCTGCAAGGAGCTGCCAGTCTGCATGGAGCAGCTAGAGCTGCCAGTCTGCATGGAGCAGCTAGAGCTGCCAGTCTACATAGAGCTGCCAGTCTGCAAGGAGCTGCCAGTCTGCATGGAGCTGCCAGTCTGCAAGGAGCTGCCAGTCTGCAAGGAGCTGCCAGTCTGCAAGGAGCTGCCAGTCTGCCCAGCGTCGCCAGTCTGCCCTGCGTCGCCAGTCTGCCCAGCGTCGCCAGTCTGCCCAGCGTCGCCAGTCTGCCCAGCGTCGCCAGTCTACCCAGCATCGCCAGTCTGCCCAGCGCCGCCAGTCTGCTCAGCGCCGCCAGTCTGTCCAGATCTGCCAGTCAGCCAGACTCTTCCAGATCTGCCAGTCAGCCAGACTCTTCCAGACCTGCCAGTCAGCCAGACTCTTCCAGACCTGCCAGTCAGCCAGACTCTTCCAGATCTGCCAGTCAGCCAGATTCTTCCAGATCTGCCAGTCAGCCAGACTCTTTCAGATCTGCCAGTCAGCCAGACTCTTCCAGATCTGCCAGTCAGCCAGACTCTTCCAGATCTGCCAGTCAGCCAGACTCTTCCAGATCTGCCAGTCAGCCAGACTCTTCCAGATCTGCCAGTCAGCCAGACTCTTCCAGATCTGCTAGTCAACCAGACTCCTCCAGATCCGCCAGTCAGCCAGGATCTGCCGAATTCAACTGCCTGGCTGGGCTTCCTCTCAGTACTGGGCTTCCTCTCAGTACTGGGCTTCCTCTCAGTACTGGGCTGCCCCTCAGTCCCGAGCTGCCCCTCAGTCCCGAGCTGCCCCTCAGTCCCGAGCTGCCCCTCAGTCCCGAGCTGCCCCTCAGTCCCGAGCTGCCTCAGTCCGAAGCTGCCCCTCAGTCACGAGCTTCCCATGTCTGGAATACACTGCCATCAGACACACATAACTGTGAAGACATGGTTGAAAATTAGCCGGCTGACTAAAACCGGCCCTTTTACTAAAACGTTGATTAATGTGCACTGTCCCTGTAAAAATAAAAATTAAACTCAACTCAGCTTCAGAGTTCCTTTGTGGAGATGGGAGAACCTTCCAGGCCTTTATCTTAGAGTGACCACGCGGAAGCCACTCCTCAGTAAAAGGCACTTGACAGCCAACTTGGAGTTTGCCAAAAAGGCACCTAAGCGACTCTCAGACCATGAAAAACAAGATTCTCTGGTCTGATGAAACCAAGACTGAAGTCTTTGGCCTGAATGCCAAGCATCACGCCTGGAGGAAACCTGGCACCATCCTTATGGTGAAGCATGGTGGAGGCAGCATCATGCTATGGGGATGTTTTTCAGTGGCAGGGACTGGGAGATTAGTCAGGATCGAGGCAAAGATTAATGGGTGGGGGGGTGCAACTCAGTATTAACGTCCGGACTTGTCTCAGTGCTGTTGTGCTGTTTGTTGCTACTTGGCTATCTGCCAAACTTTTCAGTTTTTACTTTTAAAACGTGTTAATGTCTTAGTTTTTTCCTCACTGAACTTTTTTCATTCAACTTTTTAAGCCCGGATGTTTTATCTGGACATGGTTCTACAGGACCTCCACCAGCCGGAGCTAAGTAGTAACATTAACACTATGCCATCTAATTGCAGTCGCTTTATTCATAATATACAGGAGAGAACTATCGCCTTATGATGAGGACAGCTGTGCCGCAAGCACAGCTTCAGATGCAATCGTTAGGCAGGGCAATTTAAGTGCAGGAAAGGATGAAACAGCGTCTGTGCCACCAGTAAGTACAGATAGTTGTATAAATCCCCCGCACAGTTCCTTGTAGCCTGAACAATTTCTAATGGCTTCTGGAAAGAAATGGTGTCGGGAAACTCAACTGGTGTCGCTCATTCAGCCGACAGAAACTTTCAACCAGTTTTCCCCATTAAGCAACGAGTCTGAGCCAGAGGCCAAGCCTTTCTCAGGTCTGTCCTCCACCCGTTACGGGGTCTGAGCTGCCGAAGCCTCTCACCATTACCTCTGACCAATTTAAAACCCTAGTCATTGGCAACTCCATTACAGGGCTACTGACGTAAAGGCTAATCTGAAGATGGTGCTGGCTAAGGCTAAAACTGGTGAGTGCAGAGAGTAAAGGGATATTGTTATCCACATCAGCACCAACGATGTTGGGATGAAACAGTCAGAGGTCACCAAGCGCAGCATAGCTTCCGTGTGTAAATCATCTAGAAAGATGTGTCGGCATCGAGTAATTGTCTGTGGCCACCTCCCAGTTAGGGGGAGTTATGAGCTCTACAGCAGTCGCACAACTCAATTGCTGGTTGAAAACTGTTTTCTGCCCCTCCCAAAATATAGAAATTGTAGATAATTGGCCCTCTTTCTGGGACTTACCCACAAACAGGACCAAACCTGGCCTGCTGAGGAGGGACGGACTCCATCCTAGCTGAAATGATGCTCTCATCTTATCTATGAACTAAGACAGGACTCCAACTCCCCTAGCTCCACAATGGAATAGGGTGCAGGCCAGGCAGCAGGCTGTTAGCCAGCCTGCCAGCTTATTGGAGTCTGCCACTAGCACAGTCAGTGTAGTCAGCTCAGCTATCTCCAGTGTCTGTGCCTCAATCTATGTTGAGCAAAACAAAACATGGCGGTGCTCACCTTAGCAATCTCCCTCCTCCATTCCTGCCATTATTGAAAGATCTCATATTAGGGTTACTTAATGTTAGATCCCTCACTTCCAAGGCAGTCATAGTCAATGAACTAATCACTGAACATAATCTTGATATATGATTGGCCTGACTGAAACATGTCAAGACTGATGAATTTACTGTGTTAATTGAGGCCTCTCCTCCTGGTGACTCTAGTGACCATATCCCCCGTGCATTCTGCAAAGGAGGAGGTGATGCTAACATTTATGACAGCAAATTTCAATTTACAAAAAAATAAATACAAGACTGCGTTTTTGTCTTTTGAGGCATGAAATCTATGCAGCCTAGTTAATCACTTTTAATAGCTACTGGTTACAGGCCTCCTGGGTTGTATACAGCGTTCCTCACTGAGTTCCCTGAATTCCTGTCGGACCTTGTAGCCATGGCAGATCATATTCAAATTTTTGGTGACTTTAATATTCACACGGACAAGTCCACAGACCCACTCCAAAAGGCTTTCGGAGCCATCATGGACTCAGTGGGTTTTGTCCAACATGTCTCTGGACCTACTCACTGCCACAGTCATACCATGGACCTAGTTTGTTCCATGGAATAAAGATTGTGGATCTAAATGTTTTTCCTCATAATCCTGGACTATCGGACCACCATTTTATTACGTTTGTAATCGCAACAAATAATCTGTTCAGACCCCAACCAAGGAGCATCAAAAGTCGTGCTATAAATTCTCAGACAACCCAAAGATTCCTAGATGCCCTTCCAGACTCCCTCCACCTACCAATGGATGTCGGAATACAAAAATCGGTTAACCACCTAACTGAGGATGTTAACTTAACCTTGCGTAATACCTAAGATGCAGTCGCACCCCTGAAAACTGAACATCTGTCACAAGACGTTTGCTCCCATACAGAATATACCCGGGCCCTGAAGCAACCTTCAGAAATTTGGAACGGAAATTTCCAACTAGCTAGGAAAGACACTATCGTAAACTGGCTGGCTCACTTCTCTCCACTGGGATTCTCTGACCCTATTCATATCAAATGTTATTTGTCACATGTGCTGAATACAACAGGTGAAATGCTGACACACAAGTCCTTAACCAACAATGCAGTTTTAAGAAAAAAAAGTGTTAATTAAGTTTTAAAAAATAGATAAGTAAAACATTTAAAATAAAAGTAACAAATATTTAAACAGCAGCAGTAAAATAATAATATTGAGGCTATGTACAGGGGGTACCGATACAGCGTCAATGTGCGGGAGCACCAGTTAGTCGAGGTAATTGTGGTAATATGCACATGTAGGCAGAGTTAAAGTGACTATGCATAGATAATAAACAGAGAGTAGAAGCAGCGTAAAAGAGGTGGGGGGGAGCAATGCAAATAGTCTGGGTAGCCCTTTGATTAGCTTATGGCTTGGGGGAAGAAGCTGTTAAGAAGCCTTTTGGACCTAGACTTGGCACTCCGGGGCCGCTTGCCGTGCGGTAGCAGAGAGAACAGTCTACGACTAGGATGGCTGGTGTCTTTGACCATTTTTAGGGCGGGAGTATCGTCAGACACAGTGTCCTCCAACCCACCCCTGTCTCAGTCGCCAGTATCTATGCTGCCGGGGGTTAGGGTCAGTCTGTTATATCTGGTATAATTTTCCTGTCTTATCTGGTGTCCTGTGTGAATTTAAGTATGCTCTGTCTAATTCAGTCTCTCTCCCGCTCTCATTCCACTCCCGGAGGACTTGAGCCCAAAGATCATGCCTCAAGACTACCTGGCCTGATGACGCCTAGCTGTCCCCAGTCCGCTTGGTCATTCTGCTCTTCCAGTTTCAACTGTTCTACATGCGGCTAGGGAACCCTGACCTGTTCACTGGACGTGCTACCTTGTCCTGGACCTGCTGTTTCCGATTCTCTCTCTACCGCACCTGATGTCTCAACCTCTGAATGCCTGGCTATGAAAAGCCAACTGACATTTACTCCTGAGGTACTGAATTGTTGCACCCTCTACAACCACTGTGATTATTATTTGATCCTGCTGGTCATCTATGAACGTTTGAACATCTTGAAGAACATTCTGGCCTTAAATAGCCATGTACTCTTATAATCTCCACCCGGCACAGCCAGAAGAGGACTGGCCACCCCTCAGAGCCTGGTTCCTCTCTAGGTTTTTTCCTAGGTTCCTACCATCATGCTTCTACATCTGCATTGCTTGCTGTTTGGGGTTTTAGACTGGGTTTCTGTACAGCACTTTGTGAAATCTGCTTATATAAAAGGGGCTTTATAAATACATTTGATTGATTGATTAATGTTTTGTACACTCTGTGTATGTTCTGTGTTCTAGATTCACTATAGCATGTTGTTCTACGTTGAAGACTCACTGTAAATTGTATTTTTATGTTCCAGTAACTGTAACTTGTCGTTCTACGTTCTGTGTTCTATACTCACTGTAGCTTGTCATTCTATGTTTTTGTTCTAGAGACTCACTGTAGCTTGTCATTATGTTTTATGTTCTACACTCACTGTAGCTTGGAGTTCCATGTTTTGTGTTCTAGACTAACTGTATCTTGTCATTCTATGTTCTGTGTTCTAGACTCACTGTAGCTTGTCGTTCTCTCTCATCAGCTCCTGCAACAGGCTCCTGAGGCTGGTCTCAGAGCAGGAGGAGCCTGTCCTGACCCCGGCCAAGTCTTTTGCATGCTGGGGAGAAGAACTCATTTTCCCAGGGTACTTTGTCTCCAGCCCAGAACCCCCTGCCCCAGGCTTGTGGGCTGAGGAGAGGTGCTGCTGTAGCAACAGGTTCTCCTGGCGCAGCCGGCAGATCTCTCTCTGGAGGCTGACCACCAACTTCTCACGCAGGTCCTGGTGTAGAAATATGATGAGTAGAATGGACATTATAGAAATGGAATGGATTTTCTAGAATCAGTATTCTAGAATGGCTAGAATGGATATTCTAGGATGGGTAGAAGGGATATTCTACAACTAAAATAAATAGAAAGGATTTTCCAGAATGGGTAGAAAGAATGTTTTAAAACTAAAATGTTAAGTTACCCTCTTGACCATGGGTCTATTCTTGATCCTTTTGGCTCTGCTGGAGTATCGAAGTGTGTTCAGGGTCTCCTGGAGATTGCCCAGGGTGGGAGACACACACGCAATCTAGGACAACATATACACCAGATTATTTTGGGGACAAGCCCACAGACGTAAAGATTTTTTTAAATACACACACAAACTATAGATCTACAATACCATGAGAGTGATACCAGATCCTCCCAGCGAATCAGAGAGCAGCTTGGTGAGTTTACTGTCGCGGTAGGGAATATGGCCATTCCTCTTAATAGGATCCACCAGAGACGAGATACACTTCCCTGTAGAACACACCCACACACCAACCCACACACACACACACACACACACACACACACACACACACACACACACACACACACACACACACACACACACACACACACACACACATTCAAACGTTTGGGGTCACTGAGAAATGTCCTTGTTTTTGAAAGAAAAGACCATTTTTTGTCCATTAAAATAACATCAAATTGATCAGAAATACAGTGTAGACATTATAAATTAATAATGTAGCTGGAAACTGCAACTTTTTTTATGGAATATCTACACAGGCGTACAGAGGCCCACTATCAGCAACCAACACTCCTGTGTTCCAATGGCACGTTGTGTAAGCTAATTAAAGTTTATCATTTTAAAAAGCTAATTGTTCATTAGAAAACCCTTTTGCAATTACGTTTGAGAAACAGACGCCTCACTGGTCCTCAACTGGCAGCTTCATTAAATAGTACCCGCAGCACACCAATCTCAACATCAACAGTGAAGAGGAGACTCCGGGATACTGGCCTTCGAGGCAGAGTTGCAAAGAAAAAGCTATATCTCAGACTGGCCAATAAAAAACAAAGATCGTCAAAAGAACACACACTTGACAGAGGAACTCTGCCTAGAAGGCCAGCATCCCGGAGTCTCCTCTTCACTGTTGACCTTGAGACTGATGTTTTGTGTGTACTATTTAATGAAGCTGCCAGTTGATGACTTGTGAGGCATCTGTTTCTCAAACGAGACACTCTAATGTACTTGTCCTCTTGCTTAGTTGTGCACTGGGTTCTCCCACTCCTCTTTCTATTCTGGTTAGAGCCAGTTTGCGCTGTTCTGTGAGGGGGTGTTGTACTGTACAAAGCGTTGTACGACATCTTCAGTGTCTTGCCAATTTCTCGCATGGAATAGCCTTCATTTCTCAGAACAAGAATAGACTGATGAGTTTCATAAGAAAGGTCTTTCTTTCTGGCCATTTTGAGCCTGTAATCGAACCCACAAATGCTGATGCTCCAAATTCTCAACTGGCCTAAAGAAAGCTAGTTTCATTGCTTCTATAATCAGAACGACAGTTTTCAGCTCTGCTAACACAATTGCAAAAGGGTTCTCTAATGATGAATTAGCATTTTAAAATGCTAAACTTGGATTAGCTAATGCAACGTGCCATTGGAACACAGGAGTGATGGTTGCTGATAATGGGCCTCTGTACTCCTATGTAGATAATACATACAAAAATCAGCCGTTTCCAACTACAATAGTCATTTACCACATTAACAATATCTACACTGTGTTTCGGATCAATTTCATGTTATTTTAATGGACTAAAAAATTGGCTTTTCTTTCAAAAACAAGGACATTTCTAAGTGACCCCAAACCTTGAACGGTAGTGTACATGCATACATACATAACATTACACACAGACAACAATACGCATTCATACAACGATGCTCAAACACACATTGACACGCACACTGAAAACACACACACAACAGTAACACTGGTACCCAGAGTGAGTAGACTGCGGTTGATGTTGCCTGTCTCTTCCAATAATTCCTCTATAGAGTCTCCCTCTCTCACCCTCTCACTACCTGCCAGGTCTACTACGCACAGCTTCCCCTGGGTTGACATGCCCTGGCAGAGAGAAGGAGGGGGAGAGAGAGAAAGAGAAGTGAGGAAGAAAGGGTACCAGCCTTGCTCGATCTACCATAGAGACAGAGGGAGCCTGTGTGTGTGTGTGTGTGTGTGTGTGTGTGTGTGTGTGTGTGTGTGTGTGTGTGTGTGTGTGTGTGTGTGTGTGTGTGTGTGTGTGTGTGTGTGTGTGTGTGTGTGTGTGTGTGTGTGTGTGTGTGTGTGTGTGTGTGTGTATGTGACTGGTGTGAAATGGCTAGCTATTTCGTGGTGCGCACTAGTAGCGTTTCAATTGGTGACGTCACTCGCTCTGAGACCTTGAAGTCGTTGTTCCCCTTGCTCAGTGGAGGCAGATGTTGATGTGTTCAAAGGGTCCCTGGTTTGAACCCAGGTTGGTGCAAGGAGATGGACGAATAACAAGACTGTTACATTGGTGCTGTGACCTTGATCAATCAGTTGGAATCTGCCCAGCTGATGGGGTTGCTGCAGAGAAGGAGGAGGTCTAATGGGGGTGAGTGTAACTGGTGTGAAAAAGCGAACTAATTAGCGGTGCGCACTAGTAGCATTTCAGTCGGTGACGTCACTGACTCTGAGACCTTGAAATAGTTGTTTCCTTTGCACTGCAAAGGCTGCAGCTTTTGTGGAGCTATAGTTACAATGCTTTGTGGGAGGCAAGTGTTGTGTTCAGAGGGTATCTGGTTTGAGGCAAGGAGAGGGATGGAAGACTGTGTGCGTGTACATTGATGTGGACGGTTAGGATGGAGTGGCTACGGCTGGAAGACTGTGTGCGTGTACCTTGATGTGGACGGTTAGGATGGAGTGGCTACGGCTGGAAGACTGTGTGCGTGTACCTTGATGTGGACGGTTAGGATGGAGTGGCTACGGATGGAAGACTGTGTGCGTGTACCTTGATGTGGACGGTTAGGATGGAGTGGCTACGGCTGGAAGACTGTGTGCGTGTACCTTGATGTGGACGGTTAGGATGGAGTGGCTATGGATGGAAGACTGTGTGCATGTACCTTGATGTGGACGGTTAGGATGGAGTGACTACGGCTGGAAGACTGTGTGCGTGTACCTTGATGTGGACGGTTAGGATGGAGTGACTACGGCTGGAAGACTGTGTGCGTGTACCTTGATGTGGACGGTTAGGATGGAGTGGCTACGGATGGAAGACTGTGTGTGTGTACCTTGATGTGGACGGTTAGGATGGAGTGACTACGGCTGGAAGACTGTGTGCGTGTACCTTGATGTGGACGGTTAGGATGGAGTGGCTACGGATGGAAGACTGTGTGTGTGTACCTTGATGTGGACGGTTAGGATGGAGTGACTACGGCTGGAAGACTGTGTGCGTGTACCTTGATGTGGACGGTTAGGATGGAGTGGCTACGGCTGGAAGACTGTGTGTGTGTACCTTGATGTGGACGGTTAGGATGGAGTGACTACAGCTGGAAGACTGTGTGCGTGTACCTTGATGTGGACGGTTAGGATGGAGTGACTACAGCTGGAAGACTGTGTGCGTGTACCTTGATGTGGACGGTTAGGATGGAGTGACTACGGCTGGAAGACTGTGTGCGTGTACCTTGATGTGGACGGTTAGGATGGAGTGACTACGGCTGGAAGACTGTGTGCGTGTACCTTGATGTGGACGGTTAGGATGGAGTGGCTACGGCTGGAAGACTGTGTGCGTGTACCTTGATGTGGACGGTTAGGATGGAGTGACTACGGATGGAAGACTGTGTGCGTGTACCTTGATGTGGACGGTTAGGATGGAGTGACTACGGCTGGAAGACTGTGTGCGTGTACCTTGATGTGGACGGTTAGGATGGAGTGGCTACGGCTGGAAGACTGTGTGCGTGTACATTGATGTGGACGGTTAGGATGGAGTGACTACGGCTGGAAGACTGTGTGCGTGTACCTTGATGTGGACGGTTAGGATGGAGTGACTACGGCTGGAAGACTGTGTGCGTGTACCTTGATGTGGACGGTTAGGATGGAGTGGCTACGGCTGGAAGACTGTGTGCGTGTACCTTGATGTGGACGGTTAGGATGGAGTGACTACGGCTGGAAGACTGTGTGCGTGTACCTTGATGTGGACGGTTAGGATGGAGTGACTACGGCTGGAAGACTGTGTGCGTGTACCTTGATGTGGACGGTTAGGATGGAGTGGCTACGGCTGGAAGACTGTGTGTGTGTACCTTGATGTGGACGGTTAGGATGGAGTGACTACGGCTGGAAGACTGTGTGCGTGTACCTTGATGTGGACGGTTAGGATGGAGTGACTACGGCTGGAAGACTGTGTGCGTGTACCTTGATGTGGACGGTTAGGATGGAGTGACTACAGCTGGAAGACTGTGTGCGTGTACCTTGATGTGGACGGTTAGGATGGAGTGACTACGGCTGGAAGACTGTGTGCGTGTACCTTGATGTGGACAGTTAGGATGGAGTGGCTACGGCTGGAAGACTGTGTGTGTGTACCTTGATGTGGACAGTTAGGATGGAGTGACTACAGCTGGAAGACTGTGTGCGTGTACCTTGATGTGGACGGTTAGGATGGAGTGACTACGGCTGGAAGACTGTGTGCGTGTACCTTAATGTGGACGGTTAGGATGGAGTGGCTACGGCTGGAAGACTGTGTGCGTGTAACCTTGATGTGGACGGTTAGGATGGAGTGACTACAGCTGGAAGACTGTGTGCGTGTACCTTGATGTGGACGGTTAGGATGGAGTGACTACGGCTGGAAGACTGTGTGCGTGTACCTTGATGTGGACGGTTAGGATGGAGTGACTACAGCTGGAAGACTGTGTGCGTGTACCTTGATGTGGACGGTTAGGATGGAGTGGCTACGGCTGGAAGACTGTGTGCGTGTACCTTGATGTGGACGGTTAGGATGGAGTGGCTACGGCTGGAAGACTGTGTGTGTACCTTGATGTGGACGGTTAGGATGGAGTGACTACAGATGGAAGACTGTGTGCGTGTACCTTGATGTGGACGGTTAGGATGGAGTGACTACGGATGGAAGACTGTGTGCGTGTACCTTGATGTGGACGGTTAGGATGGATGACTACGGCTGGAAGACTGTGTGCGTGTACTTGATGTGGACTGGATGGAGACTGTGGAAGACTGTGTGCGTGTACCTTGATGTGGACGGTTAGGATGGAGTGACTACGGCTGGAAGACTGTGTGCGTGTACCTTGATGTGGACGGTTAGGATGGAGTGACTACAGATGGAAGACTGTGTGCGTGTACATTGATGTGGACGGTTAGGATGGAGTGACTACGGCTGGAAGACTGTGTGCGTGTACATTGATGTGGACGGTTAGGATGGAGTGACTACGGCTGGAAGACTGTGTGCGTGTACCTTGATGTGGACGGTTAGGATGGAGTGACTACGGCTGGAAGACTGTGTGCTGTACCTTGATGTGGACGGTTAGGATGGAGTGACTACAGATGGAAGACTGTGTGTGTGTACCTTGATGTGGACGGTTAGGATGGAGTGACTACAGATGGAAGACTGTGTGCGTGTACCTTGATGTGGACGGTTAGGATGGAGTGACTACGGCTGGAAGACTGTGTGCGTGTACCTTGATGTGGACGGTTAGGATGGAGTGGCTACGGATGGAAGACTGTGTGCGTGTACCTTGATGTGGACGGTTAGGATGGAGTGGCTACGGATGGAAGACTGTGTGCGTGTACCTTGATGGAGTGGCTGGCTGGAAGGATGGACCTTGTGGGACGGATGGAAGACTGTGTGCGTGTACCTTGATGTGGACGGTTAGGATGGAGTGGCTACGGATGGAAGACTGTGTGCGTGTATCTTGATGTGGACGGTTAGGATGGAGTGACTACGGCTGGAAGACTGTGTGCGTGTACCTTGATGTGGACGGTTAGGATGGAGTGGCTACGGCTGGAAGACTGTGTGCGTGTACATTGATGTGGACGGTTAGGATGGAGTGACTACGGCTGGAAGACTGTGTGCGTGTACCTTGATGTGGACGGTTAGGATGGAGTGACTACGGATGGAAGACTGTGTGCGTGTACCTTGATGTGGACGGTTAGGATGGAGTGACTACGGATGGAAGACTGTGTGCGTGTACCTTGATGTGGACGGTTAGGATGGAGTGGCTACGGCTGGAAGACTGTGTGCATGTACCTTGATGTGGACGGTTAGGATGGAGTGACTACGGCTGGAAGACTGTGTGCGTGTACCTTGATGTGGACGGTTAGGATGGAGTGACTACGGCTGGAAGACTGTGTGCGTGTACCTTGATGTGGACGGTTAGGATGGAGTGGCTACGGATGGAAGACTGTGTGCGTGTACCTTGATGTGGACGTTTAGGATGGAGTGACTACGGCTGGAAGACTGTGTGCGTGTACCTTGATGTGGACGGTTAGGATGGAGTGGCTACGGCTGGAAGACTGTGTGCGTGTACCTTGATGTGGACGGTTAGGATGGAGTGGCTACGGATGGAAGACTGTGTGCGTGTACCTTGATGTGGACGGTTAGGATGGAGTGGCTACGGATGGAAGACTGTGTGTGTGTACCTTGATGTGGACGGTTAGGATGGATAGGCTACGGATGGAAGACTGTGTGCGTGTACCTTGATGTGGACGGTTAGGATGGAGTGGCTACGGCTGGAAGACTGTGTGCGTGTACCTTGATGTGGACGGTTAGGATGGAGTGGCTACGGATGGAAGACTGTGTGCGTGTACCTTGATGTGGACGGTTAGGATGGAGTGACTACGGATGGAAGACTGTGTGTGTGTACCTTGATGTGGACGGTTAGGATGGAGTGACTACAGATGGAAGACTGTGTGCGTGTACCTTGATGTGGACGGTTAGGATGGAGTGACTACGGCTGGAAGACTGTGTGCGTGTACCTTGATGTGGACGGTTAGGATGGAGTGGCTACGGATGGAAGACTGTGTGCGTGTACCTTGATGTGGACGGTTAGGATGGAGTGGCTACGGTTGGAAGACTGTGTGCGTGTACCTTGATGTGGACGGTTAGGATGGAGTGACTACAGATGGAAGACTGTGTGCGTGTACCTTGATGTGGACGGTTAGGATGGAGTGACTACAGATGGAAGACTGTGTGCGTGTACCTTGATGTGGACAGTTAGGATGGAGTGACTACGGATGGAAGACTGTGTGTGTGTACCTTGATGTGGACGGTTAGGATGGAGTGGCTACGGCTGGAATGTTCATTCTGGGAGTGAGAGGAGCTCTGTCTGTTCTGCATCCCTGAGGGAGAGAAATAGGGGGTACAAATTAACTAGTACAGTAAGGGAAAGAGATAGGGGGGTACAAATTAACTAGTACAGTAAGGGAAAGAGATAGGGGGGTACAAATAAACTATTACGCTGGGGGAGAGAGATGGGGGTACAAATTTAACTATTACCCTGAGGGAGAGAAATAGGGGTACAAATGAACTAGTACAGTAAGGGAAAGAGATAGGGGGGTACAAATAAACTATTACGCTGGGGGAGAGAGATGGGGGTACAAATTTAACTATTACCCTGAGGGAGAGAAATAGGGGGTACAAATTAACTAGTACAGTAAGGGAAAGAGATAGGGGGTACAAATTAACTAGTACAGTAAGGGAAAGAGATAGGGGGTACAAATAAACTATTACGCTGGGGGAGAGAGATGGGGGTACAAATTTAACTATTACCCTGAGGGAGAGAAATAGGGGGTACAAATTAACTAGTACAGTAAGGGAAAGAGATAGGGGGTACAAATAAACTATTACGCTGGGGGAGAGATGGGGGTACAAATTTAACTATTACACTGAGGGAGAGAGATGGGGGGTACAAATTTATGTTTGCACTGAGGGAGAGAGATGGGGGGGTACAAATTAACTATTACACTGAGGGAGAGAGATGGGGGTACAAATTAACTATTACACTGAGGGAGAGAGATGGGGGTACAAATGAACTGTTACACTGAGGGAGAGAGATGGGGGGTACAAATTAACTGTCACACCGAGTGAGAGAGATGGAGGGTACAACTAATCTGTTACACTAAGGGAGGAGATGGGGGGTACAAATTAACTATTACACTAAGGGAGGGAGATGGGGGGGACAAATTAACTATTAAATAATGGGGAGAGATGGGGGTACAAATTAACTATTACACTCAGGGAGTGAGGTGGGGAGGTACAAATTAACTGTTACACTAAGGGAGAGAGATGGGGGTACAAATTAACTATTACACTGAGGGAGAGCGATGGGGGGGAACAAATTAACTCTTACACTAAGGGAGGGAGATGGGGGGGTACAAATTAACTATTAAATAAGGGAGAGAGATGGGGGTACAAATGAACTGTTACACTAAGGGAGAGAGATGGGGGGTACAAATTAACTATTACACTCAGGGAGTGAGGTGGGGAGGTACAAATTAACTATTACACTGAGGGAGAGAGATGGGGGTACAAATTAACTATTACACTGAGGGAGAGAGATGGGGGGTACAAATTAACTATTACACTGAGGGAGAGAGATGGGGGGGTACAAATTTACTATTGCACTAAGGGAGAGAGATGGGGGGGTACAAATTAACTATTACACCGAGGGAGAGAGTTCGGGGGGTACAAATTAACTATTACACTGAGGGAGAGAGATGGGGGTACAAATTAACTATTACACTAAGGGAGAGAGATCGGGGGTACAAATTAACTATTACACTGAGGGAGAGAGATTGTGAGGTAAAAATGAACTGTTACACTGAGGGAGAGAGATGGGGGTACAAATTAACTATTACACCGAGGGAGAGAGTTCGGGAGGTACAAATTAACTGTAACACTAAGGGAGGGAGACATGGGGGTACAAATTAACTGTTACACTCAGGGAGAGAGATGGGGGGAAAATGAACTATTACACTGAGGGAGAGAGATGGGGGGTACAAATTAACTATTACACTGAGGGAGAGAGATGGGGGTACAAATTAACTATTACACTGAGGGAGAGAGATGGGGGGTACAAATTAACTATTACACTGAGGGAGAGAGATTGTGAGGTACAAATGAACTGTTACACTAAGGGAGAGAGATTGTGAGGTACAAATGAACTGTTACACTGAGGGAGAGAGATGGGGGTACAAATTAACTGTTACACTGAGGGAGAGAGATCGGGGGTACAATTAATTTTTACAATGGTGGGGAGATATGGGGGTACAAACTAACTGTTACACTGAGGGAGAGATCGGGGGTATCAAATTAACTTTTTACAATGGTGGGGAGATGGGGGTACAAATTAACTGTTACACTGAGGGAGAGAGATGGGGGGCAAATGAACTGTTACACTGAGGGAGAGAGATGGGGGGGGACAAATGAACTGTTACACTGAGGGAGAGAGATGGGGGGACAAATGAACTGTTACACTGAGGGAGAGAGATAGGGGGGCAAATGAACTGTTACACTGAGGGAGAGAGATAGGGGGGCAAATGAACTGTTACACTGAGGGAGAGAGATAGGGGGGCAAATGAACTGTTACACTGAGGGAGAGAGATAGGGGGGACAAATGAACTGTTACACTGAGGGAGAGAGATGGGGGGGACAAATGAACTGTTACACTGAGGGAGAGAGATAGGGGGGCAAATGAACTGTTACACTGAGGGAGAGAGATGGGGGGTATCAAATGAACTGTTACACTGGGGGGAGATAAGGGGGTACAAATGAACTGTTACACTGAGGGAGAGAGATAGGGGGGGACAAATGAACTGTTACACTGAGGGAGAGAGTTGGGGGGAAAATGAACTGTTACACTGAGGGAGAGAGATGGGGGGGGGACAAATTAACTGTTACACTGAGGGAGAGAGATGGGGGGACAAATGAACTGTTACACTGAGGGAGAGAGATAGGGGGGACAAATGAACTGTTACACTGAGGGAGAGAGATGGGGGGGGGCAAATGAACTGTTACACTGAGGGAGAGAGATGGGGGGGGGGGGGGCAAATGAACTGTTACACTGAGGGGGAGAGATGGGGGGGACAAATGAACTGTTACACTGAGGGAGAGAGATGGGGGGGGGGGACAAATGAACTGTTACACTGAGGGAGAGAGATAGGGGGGGCAAATGAACTGTTACACTGAGGGAGAGAGATGGGGGGGGGCAAATGAACTGTTACACTGAGGGAGAGAGATGGGGGGGGGCAAATGAACTGTTACACTGAGGGAGAGAGATATGGGGGTACAAATTAACTGTTACACTGAGGGAGAGAGATGGGGGGGACAAATGAACTGTTACACTGATGGAGAGAGATAGGGGGGGGGCAAATGAACTGTTACACTGAGGGAGAGAGATGGGGGGGGGGGACAAATGAACTGTTACACTAAGGGAGAGAGATAGGGGGGACAAATGAACTGTTACACTGAGGGATAGAGATAGGGGGGGGACAAATGAACTGTTACACTAAGGGAGAGAGATAGGGGGGGGACAAATGAACTGTTACACTGAGGGAGAGAGATAGGGGGGACAAATGAACTGTTACACTGAGGGAGAGAGATGGGGGTACAAATTAACTGTTACACTGAGGGAGAGAGATAGGGGGGGGCAAATGAACTGTTACACTGAGGGAGAGAGATAGGGGGGGGACAGATGAACTGTTACACTGAGGGAGAGAGATGGGGGTACAAATGAACTGTTACACTGAGGGAGAGAGATGGGGGGTACAAATTAACTGTTACACTGAGGGAGAGAGATGGGGGGTACAAATTAACTATTACACTGAGGGAGAGAGATTGTGAGGTACAAATTAACTATTACACTGAGGGAGAGAGATCGGGGGGTACAAATTAACTGTTACACTGAGGGAGGGAGAGATGGGGGGTACAAATTAACTTTTACAATGGTGGGGAGATATGGGGGTACAAATTAACTGTTACACTGAGGGAGAGAGATGGGGGGTACAAATTAACTATTACACTGAGGGAGAGAGATGGGGGTACAAATTAACTATTACACTGAGGGAGAGAGATTGTGAGGTACAAATGAACTGTTACACCAAGGGAGAGAGATTGTGAGGTACAAATGAACTGTTACACTGAGGGAGAGAGATGGGGGGTACAAATTAACTGTTACACTGAGGGAGAGAGATGGGGGTATCAAATGAACTTAACTTTTACAATGGTGGGGAGATATGGGGGTACAAATTAACTATTACACTGAGGGAGAGAGATCGGGGGTATCAATTAATTTTTACAATGGTGGGGAGATAAGGGGGTACAAATGAACTGTTACACTGAGGGAGAGAGATGGGGGGGCAAATGAACTGTTACACTGAGGGAGAGAGATAGGGGGGACAAATGAACTGTTACACTGAGGGAGAGAGATGGGGGGCAAATGAACTGTTACACTGAGGGAGAGAGATAGGGGGGCAAATGAACTGTTACACTGAGGGAGAGAGATGGGGGGGTACAAATTAACTGTTACACTGGGGGGGAGATAAGGGGGACAAATGAACTGTTACACTGAGGGAGAGAGATAGTGGGGGGACAAATGAACTGTTACACTGAGGGAGAGAGTTGGGGGGCAAATGAACTGTTACACTGAGGGAGAGAGATGGGGGGGCAAATTAACTGTTACACTGAGGGAGAGAGATGGGGGGCAAATGAACTGTTACACTGAGGAGAGAGATAGGGGGGACAAATGAACTGTTACACTGAGGGAGAGAGATGGGGGGGGGCAAATGAACTGTTACACTGAGGGAGAGAGATGGGGGGGGCAAATGAACTGTTACACTGAGGGGAGAGATGGGGGGACAAATGAACTGTTACACTGAGGGAGAGAGATGGGGGGGGGCAAATGAACTGTTACACTGAGGGAGAGAGATAGGGGGGACAAATGAACTGTTACACTGAGGGAGAGAGATGGGGGGACAAATGAACTGTTACACTGAGGGAGAGAGATGGGGGGGGGGGGGGGGGCAAATGAACTGTTACACTGAGGGAGAGAGATGGGGGGGCAAATGAACTGTTACACTGAGGGAGAGAGATGGGGGGGACAAATGAACTGTTACACTGAGGGAGAGAGATAGGGGGGGGGGCAAATGAACTGTTACACTGAGGGAGAGAGATGGGGGGGGGGGCAAATGAACTGTTACACTGAGGGAGAGAGATAGGGGGGACAAATGAACTGTTACACTGAGGGAGAGAGATAGGGGGGGGACAAATGAACTGTTACACTAAGGGAGAGAGATAGGGGGGACAAATGAACTGTTACACTGAGGGAGAGAGATAGGGGGGGGGGACAAATGAACTGTTACACTGAGGGAGAGAGATGGGGGGCAAATGAACTGTTACACTGAGGGAGAGAGATAGGGGGGGGGGGGACAAATGAACTGTTACACTGAGGGAGAGAGATAGGGGGGGGCAAATGAACTGTTACACTGAGGGAGAGAGATGGGGGGGACAAATTAACTGTTACACTGAGGGAGAGAGATGGGGGGGGGACAAATTAACTGTTACACTGAGGGAGAGAGATGGGGGATAGGGGGACAAATTAACTATTACACTGAGGGAGAGAGATTGTGAGGTACAAATTAACTATTACACTGAGGGAGAGAGATGGGGGGGGACAAATTAACTGTTACACTGAGGGAGGGAGATCGGGGGTATCAATTAATTTTTACAATGGTGGGGAGATATGGGGGTACAAATAACTGTTACACTGAGGGAGAGAGATCGGGGAGGTACAAATTAACTTTTACAATGGGGAGAGATAAGGGGGTACAAATGAACTGTTACACTGAGGGAGAGAGATAGGGGGGGGGGACAAATGAACTGTTACACTGAGGGAGAGAGATGGGGGGGACAAATTAACTGTTACACTGAGGGAGAGAGATGGGGGTACAAATTAACTATTACACTGAGGGAGATAGATTGTGAGGTACAAATTAACTATTACACTGAGGGAGAGAGATCGGGGGGACAAATTAACTGTTACACTCAGGGAGTGAGGTGGGGAGGTACAAATTAACTGTTACACTGAGGGAGAGAGATGGGGGGTACAAATTAACTATTACACTGAGGGAGAGAGATGGGGGGTACAAATTAACTGTTACACTGAGGGAGAGAGATCGGGGGGGTACAAATTAACTTTTACAATGGTGGGAGATATGGGGGTACAAATGAACTGTTACACTGAGGGAGAGAGATCGGGGAGGTATCAAATTAACTTTTACACTGGGGAGGAGATAGGGGGTACAAATGAACTGTTACACTGAGGGAGAGAGATAGGGGGGGGTTACACTAAGGGAGAGAGATAGGGGGACAAATGAACTGTTACACTGAGGGAGAGAGATGGGGGGACAAATTAACTGTTACACTGAGGGAGAGAGATAGGGGGGCAAATGAACTGTTACACTGAGGGAGAGAGATGGGGGGGGACAAATGAACTGTTACACTGAGGGAGAGAGATAGGGGGGGGCAAATGAACTGTTACACTGAGGGAGAGAGATAGGGGGGGACAAATGAACTGTTACACTAAGGGAGAGAGATAGGGGGGGACAAATGAACTGTTACACTGAGGGAGAGAGATGGGGGGGGACAAATGAACTGTTACACTGAGGGAGAGAGATGGGGGGAATTTAATGAACTGTTACACTGAGGGAGAGAGATGGGGGGGGACAAATGAACTGTTACACTGAGGGAGAGAGAAAGGGGGGGGGACAAATGAACTGTTACACTGAGGGAGAGAGATGGGGGGGGGCAAATGAACTGTTACACTGAGGGAGAGAGATGGGGGGCAAATGAACTGTTACACTGAGGGAGAGAGATGGGGGGGGGCAAATGAACTGTTACACTGAGGGAGAGAGATGGGGGGCAAATGAACTGTTACACTGAGGGAGAGAGATGGGGGGGACAAATGAACTGTTACACTGAGGGAGAGAGATGGGGGGGCAAATGAACTGTTACACTGAGGGAGAGAGATAGGGGGGGCAAATGAACTGTTACACTGAGGGAGAGAGATGGGGGGGGGCAAATGAACTGTTACACTGAGGGAGAGAGATAGGGGGGACAAATGAACTGTTACACTGAGGGAGAGAGATAGGAGGGGGACAAATGAACTGTTACACTAAGGGAGAGAGATAGGGGGGGGGGACAAATGAACTGTTACACTGAGGGAGAGAAATAGGGGGGGGACAAATGAACTGTTACACTGAGGGAGAGAGATGGGGGGCAAATGAACTGTTACACTGAGGGAGAGAATTGGGGGTACAAATTATAGGGGGACAAATGATAGGGGGGGGCAAATGAACTGTTACACTGAGGGAGAGAGATGGGGGTACAAATGAACTATTACACTAAGGGAGAGAGATGGTGGGGTACAAATGAACTGTTACACTGAGGGAGAGAGATGGGGGGTACAAATTAACTGTTACACTGAGGGAGAGAGATGGGGGTACAAATGAACTATTACACTAAGGGAGAGAGATGGTGGGGTACAAATTAACTATTACACTAAGGGAGAGAGATGGGGGTACAACTTAACTGTTACACTGAGGGAGATAGATGGGGGGTACAAATTAACTTTTACAATGGTGGGGAGATATGGGGGTACAAACTAACTGTTACACTGAGGAAGAGAGATGGGGGGTATCAAATTAACTTTTACACTGAGGGGGAGATAAGGGGGTACAAATGAACTGTTACACTGAGGGAGAGAGATAGGGGGGACAAATGAACTGTTACACTGAGGGAGAGAGATGGGGGGACAAATTAACTGTTACACTGAGGGAGAGAGATGGGGGGTACAAATTAACTATTACACTGAGGGAGATAGATTGTGAGGTACAAATTAACTGTTACACTGAGGGAGAGAGATCGGGGGGTACAAATTAACTGTTACACTCAGGGAGAGAGATGGGGGGTACAAATTAACTGTTACACTGAGGGAGAGAGATGGGGGTACAAATTAACTATTACACTGAGGGAGAGAGATGGGGGGGTACAAATTAACTGTTACACTGAGGGAGAGAGATCGGGGGGGTATCAATTAATTTTTACAATGGTGGGGAGATATGGGGGTACAAACTAACTGTTACACTGAGGGAGAGAGATCGGGGAGGTATCAATTAGTTTTTACAATGGTGGGGAGATAAGGGGGTACAAATGAACTGTTACACTGAGGGAGAGAGATAGGGGGGACAAATGAACTGTTACACTGAGGGAGAGAGATGGGGGGGACAAATTAACTGTTACACTGAGGGAGAGAGATAGGGGGGGGGGACAAATGAACTGTTACACTGAGGGAGAGAGATAGGGGGGACAAATGAACTGTTACACTGAGGGAGAGAGATAGGGGGGGCAAATGAACTGTTACACTAAGGGAGAGAGATATGGGGGGACAAATGAACTGTTACACTGAGGGAGAGAGATGGGGGGGGACAAATGAACTGTTACACTGAGGGAGAGAGATGGGGGGGACAAATGAACTGTTACACTGAGGGAGAGAGATAGGGGGGACAAATGAACTGTTACACTGAGGGAGAGAGATGGGGGGGACAAATGAACTGTTACACTGAGGGAGAGAGATAGGGGGGCAAATGAACTGTTACACTGAGGGAGAGAGATGGGGGGACAAATGAACTGTTACACTGAGGGAGAGAGATGGGGGGGACAAATGAACTGTTACACTGAGGGAGAGAGATGGGAGGGACAAATGAACTGTTACACTGAGGGAGAGAGATAGGGGGGACAAATGAACTGTTACACTGAGGGAGAGAGATAGGGGGGGATGGGGGGACAAATGAACTGTTACACTGAGGGAGAGAGATGGGGGGGGGGGGACAAATGAACTGTTACACTGAGGGAGAGAGATGGGGGGGACAAATGAACTGTTACACTGAGGGAGAGAGATGGGGGACAAATGAACTGTTACACTGAGGGAGAGAGATAGGGGGGGGGGCATGAACTGTTACACTGAGGGAGAGAGATAGGGGGGGGGCAAATGAACTGTTACACTGAGGGAGAGAGATAGGGGGGGGGGGGGACAAATGAACTGTTACACTGAGGGAGAGAGATAGGGGGGACAAATGAACTGTTACACTGAGGGAGAGAGATAGGGGGGGGGGACAAATGAACTGTTACACTGAGGGAGAGAGATAGGGGGGGGGGACAAATGAACTGTTACACTGAGGGAGAGAGATAGGGGGGGGACAAATGAACTGTTACACTGAGGGAGAGAGATGGGGGGGACAAATGAACTGTTACACTGAGGGAGAGAGATGGGGGGGGGGGACAAATGAACTGTTACACTGAGGGAGAGAGATGGGGGGGGGACAAATGAACTGTTACACTGAGGGAGAGAGATATGGGGGTACAAATTAATTGTTACACTCAGGGAGAGAGATAGGGGGGGGCAAAACTGAACTGTTACACTGAGGGAGAGAGATAGGGGGGGGGACAAATGAACTGTTACACTGAGGGAGAGAGATAGGGGGGACAAATGAACTGTTACAGTGAGGGAGAGAGATGGGGGGGACAAATTAACTGTTACACTGAGGGAGAGAGATAGGGGGGTACAAATTAACTGTTACACTGAGGGAGAGAGATAGGGGGGACAAATGAACTGTTACACTGAGAGAGAGATAGGGGGGGGACAAATGAACTGTTACACTGAGGGAGAGAGATGGGGGGCAAATGAACTGTTACACTGAGGGAGAGAGATGGGGGGGGACAAATGAACTGTTACACTGAGGGAGAGAGATGGGGGGGACAAATGAACTGTTACACTGAGGGAGAGAGATAGGGGGGACAAATGAACTGTTACACTGAGGGAGAGAGATGGGGGACAAATGAACTGTTACACTGAGAGAGAGATGGGGGGGGACAAATGAACTGTTACACTGAGGGAGAGAGATGGGGGGGACAAATGAACTGTTACACTGAGAGAGAGAGATGGGGGGACAAATTACATCTTTACATGGGAGGTAAGAAGATTTTGCAATTTTACAGATTCTGCACATGTTGCCATAGGGTGGAGAAACATTTTGGCCATGCTAACATGATCTGTGAGAATGACTAACAAAATCAATGTGGCCCGTCAAAGCAGTCGCTTATGTCCCTTTTTCCTCGGCCGCCCCTGAGCACACACACCGGGACAAAAAGTCTTATTGGCGCAGGCAGAGACAGAAAAATAACATTATTTTTGTGGTGTAGCAATGGAGAAAATAATCAAATAAATGTATCTCCCTCACCTCCCTCCAGTATTCTCATGAAGCTGTCCAGGTTGTGGAACTCTACTACTGACAGGTTCTCTACGTAGAACCCTTGGGTTCTGCTGCCGCGCACTGCCAACGAGTACGGCAGACATGGGTTCAGCAGGTCATGCACCTCGATAGATACACACAAGTGGATTTTGAACACACAGTTACTATTGTGTGTGTGTGTGTATTTGTGTGTAACTCGTGTGTGTGTGTGTGTGTGTCTACCATACCATACATACCTGTTCATTATAGATCTCCAGGTATGAGGCATAGAGGTGAAAGCCCTCCTCTGATTGGCCAGCCAGCTGAAGAAGGTATGACAGAGAACGCTGCATTAGACCTGCCAGCAAGGCGTCATGAGATCCCTCCAAGAACTGGAGGAGAGGAAGCCAGGAAAGGGTGAGAGGTCAAGTACAGACGTAAGGAAATAGGGTAGGATGCATTTCTTTAAGAAGTTTAAAAGATCCTCTGAAGACAGGAGTCATGCTTCAGCTCAGAGTCTCTTTCCTTTTTTTGTATAATTGTATTTTTGTTGAAACAAAAGGACGAATGTAGACAAGACTCTGTCTTTGTCCTTACTAACTACTGGATGAACAGGGGTATTACTGACCCTTGTTCAGAGCCGACTTAGCTAGTGTGAGGAAGCTCCCTCTTAGTACTGACCAGAGAGTGTGGCCCAGTGATGGTATATGTTTTTCCTGACCCTGTCTGTCCAAAGGCAAACACAGTACAGCAGAACCTGCCACAGAGAACAACAGATGAACAGATGAAGATGATGGTGTCCCTAGTCATTCAACTGTTGTTTCTGCATTGTGTAGCAAAATGAGATTTTGAACTAGCTTGCTAGTGAGTGACTCCAAAGACTAGAAGTAGTGTGTGTCGCATCCGGCAAAGTTGCACTACAAAATCATTTAGATTTTTATTTGATATATTCTTAGACCTTCTCTGAAGGCTTTGAAGGCCCTGACGGTATGCAACCGCTACCAACTCACAAGCTATGATGTGTGTTTGACTAGAACATTTTCTCCTGAACAACTGCACTACCCATGAGCCTCCTGACTGTCTCTCACCCCTGGACCGCCATGTCTATGAGACGAGTCATGCCACACTCTTGAAACATGGCATGCTGGGAACTCTCAGGGCCCAGGACCACATCAAACACAAACGCCCTCTCCTGCCCCGACGCACCCACCTGGGAGAAAGGATGTGTGATTGAGGGATGACTGAGTGAAAGGAGAGCCAAGGGAGAGAGGGTGTGTGAGAGAGGGATGAGAGAGAAGAGAATGTGTGAGAGAGAGAAGGATGAGAGAGAAAGATGATGTGTGAGAGAGAGAAGGGAGAGAGAGAAGAGGATGTGAGAGAGAGAAGATGTGAGATAGAGAAGAGGATGTAAGAGAAAAGGATGAGAGACATAAGAGGATGTGTGAGAGAGAAGGGGATGAGAGAGAGAAGGATGAGAGAGAGAAGGGGATGAGAGAGAGAAGGATGAGAGAGAGAAGAGGATGTGAGAGAGAGAAGGAGAGAGAAGGATGAGAGAGAGAAGAGGATGTGAGAGATAAAAGGATATGAGAGAGAGAAGAGGATGTGAGAGAGAGAAGGATGAGAGAGAGAAAAGGATGTGAGAGAGAGAAGGATGTGAGAGAGAGAGAGAAGAGGAGGTGAGAGAGAAGGATGAGAGAGAGAAGAGGATGTGAGAGAGAGAAGGATGAGAGAGAAGAGGATATGCGAGAGAGAAGGATGAGAGACATAAAGAGGTTGTGAGAGAGTTCAGAGGATGTGAGAGAGAAGGATGAGAGAGAGAGAAGAGGATGTGAGAGAGAAGGATGAGAGAGAAGAGGATGTGAGAGAGAGAAGAGGATGAGAGAGAGAAGAGGATATGAGAGAGAGAAGAAGATGTGAGAGAGAAGGATGAGAGAGAGAAGAGGATGTGAGATAGAAGAGGATGTGAAAGAGGAAAGAGGATGTGTGAGAGAGAAGGATGAGAGACATAAGAGGATGTGAGAGAGAAGGATGAGAGAAAGAAGAGGATGTGAGAGAGAGAGAAGGATGAGAGAGAAGAGGATGTGAGAGAGAAGAGGATGAGAGAGAGAAGAGGATGTGAGAGAGAAGAAGATGTGAGAGAGAGAAGGATGTGAGATAGAAGAGGATGTGAGAGAGAGAAGAGGATGTGAGAGAGAAGGATGAGAGAGAGAAGAGGATGTGAGAGAGAGAAGGATGAGAGAGAAAAGAGGATGTGTGAGAGAGAAGGATGAGAGACAAAAGAGGGCATGATGTGTGTTCATGTGCTTTTCGGCATCACCAGTAGACTGTGTTGGTCTGGACAGTAGACGATGGTCTCATCTCCCCTGTTATGCTCATCTTCAGTCAGAGGCCTTACCCTGTACACACAAACAGACACAATAGCTCACCAATAGCTCATCACTACACACATACAGTAGTGACGGATAATAAGATACCTGACGGCCACGATAACGTTGGACTCCACCTGTATCTCGGTCCTCTGCTTCTCTCTTTCTGGCACCTGGCTGGAGAAGGAGCGTTACATTATACTAACCATTTTCCCCGTCCCCCTCTTCATTTAGCTTTAGCTGATGTTCTTACATAGACTTAGCAATACCTATGTTGTTGTGCTTTGGAAAGTGCAATTGTCAAAATATAAACAACTGCAGTGCAAACTCTGGAATGCTAAATGTGGGCCACATTCTCATAGAATGGGCTACATAGTGGTTCAATTACATCAGACTGATCTACAACATGTAATAATCGTTTTACAGCCAATGGAAGGAAGGAGTGGTCAGAATCAGACTAGACCTGTCCCAGTCCACTACAAACCGGTTCTTACTGGTTGGTTTGGTGTTGGTGAGGTGGGTTAGCCCCAGGTTGGATACAGTCCTGGCCTGCTGGTCTCCTCCTCCTGCCCCTCATATCCCCCTGAGACACAGAAACTCTTCTGTCTATCTATTCTCTACTTCCAAACATCTTATGTGACATCACAATCTCATGATAGAACACTAAACACAAAGGAAGGATAGCACAGTAGAATTAGAATGCATTTATAATTTGTATCTAGAATTGTGGAGTAGAATTAACTTCACTAGACTCATTAATTTACAGAACCATTTAAATCATTGCCCAGCCTTTCTGCTCAGTGCTTTCTGATGTCTTTGCTCAGCTGAAGTCAGAAGTTTTATTTTATTTTATTTTACCTTTATTTTACTAGGCAAGTCAGTTTAAAAACAAATTCTTATTTTCAATGACGGCCTAGGAACAGTGCCTGTTCAGGGGCAGAACGACAGATTTGTACCTTGCAAGCTTTCGGTTACTAGTCCAACGCTCTAACCACTAGGCTACCCTGCCATCCCAAGTGATGAGGAAATAGGGCAACTCTTGAAGGGCAATGGAAGCTGATTAAAGATATTCTTTCAAAATAACTGCTTCTGTACAGATAGAACAGTGAGCCACATGTTTCATCAGATGTATTAATCTGAAGCATCTGGTTGGCGTTTCCACTCACACCAAATATGGTTATGGGAGGAAGCCCAGTGGCTGGCAGTGGGAGAAGATCGAGCAAGATAGATTTTGGCTGACATTATGCTAATTTCCTCATCAATGAAACATTTGATCACAATACAGTTTTCTGTTTCCTAAACTAAACTAAGCAAAAAAAGAAATGTCCTCTCACTGTCAACTGCATTAATTTTCAGTAAACTTAACATGTGTAAATATTTGTATTAACATAACAAGATTCAGAAACTGAGACATAAACTGAACAAGTTCCACAGACATGTGACTAACAGAAATGGAATAACCTGTCCCTGAACAAAGGGGGGAGGGGGGTAAAATCAAATAAACAAGAACTCGTGAGTATTGATTCATTGAACAATTAGTTCTAATCACTTTATATGCTAATATATACAGAACTTCCTTCTGAAGTGTTTTCTTACCAACATTCGGAGACAGGTTACTGGAGACCTGTGGGTGCTGGGTAGGCTGTGGGGTGGAAGTTGTGGCAAGGGTAGAGATCACGGTGGGAGTGAAGCCAACAGCTCGAGCCAGAATGGTTGCTTATGGAATACGGATGGATAATTCTGGGTGGTGTTTATTTGTAAAGGACCACAGGAGGCGGCTGGTAGCTGGGTCAGGGGCAGACAGATGGTCATACACAGGGGGTCAAAAAAGGCAACAGTACAGGTTGATGATAGGAAATCCGATAGGCTCTGTTGCTGCGACAGGGAAGGCCCAGGGGGCGACGCACAGTTGGCCTAGCGTCGTCGGGTTAGGGAGGGTTTGGCCGGTAGGGATATCCTTGTCTCATCGCGCTCCAGCGACTCCTGTGGCGGGCCGGGCGCAGTGCACGTTAACCAGGTCGCCAGGTGCACAGTGTTTCCTCCGACACATTGGTGCGGCTGGCTTCCGGGTTAGATACGCGCTGTGTTAAGAAGCGGTGCGGCTTGGTTGGGTTGTGTTTCGGAGGAAGCATGACTTTCGACCTTTGTCTCTCCCGAGCCTGTACGGGAGTTGTAGCGACGAGACAAGATAGTAACTACAACCACGAAATTGGGGAGAAAATAGGGTAAAATTCAATAAATTAATTAATTAATTAAATTAAAGTACATTACAATGATATATTTCACTTTATGCGGACTGAATGCTGAGTTAAGGCTCCCAGGCTTGCAAGGACAGACCAGATACAAGTTCTATTAGCACCAATGTGTGAAGTTAAAGGTGTCGAGGCCATTGGGCCCACAAGTGGCAGGAGTCTTTGAACATTAGGAGGGGGCTTCAGAGGACGCTTCAAAGACCATTCAGTGGCATTTTCTACAAGAAATCTGGCACCAGAAATAAAAGCTTCTCCCAAGTGTGTAACACCTAGTCCCGTTGCCTGCTGCAGTGCTGCTTGGATTCCACCTGGCGATATGATCACAATCTGAAACTGGTCTGTCTCCCCCTGTCTGGTGCAGGTACCTCCACCACACTCTCTCCGAGCTTTCGCTCGCCTCCAGCACACATGCCCTGTTGGGGCGAGTGACTCTGAACCTACAATGGCCAAGTTGTTATATATTTTTTTTTTCTTGTGCATTTTGCTATTTGTCTCATGACTCCTGAATACTTTGTTGACTACAAAATTTCCCCCAACCGTGGGACAGACTTTGTTTGTTCCCATATTTGGGATTCTGACTCTCTATTGGTTACACTGACTTTTGGCCTCATATCTTATTCTAACCACCTCTTGCCAGCTTTGCATTCTTGTTACCTGATGAAATATGACTATGACGTTGGAAACCGGGAACGTCTAGAAGTTAAGATGGCTCTGCAGGAGTGGAAGCACTGGCTGGAACATCCCTTTTTGGTTTGGACTGACCATAAGAATTTAGAATACCTCCACACTGCCAAGCGCCTTAACTCAATGCAAGCCTGTTGGGCCCTGTTATTTACCAGGTTCAAATTCACCATCTCCTACTGCCCAGGGTCCAAAAATGTGAAGCCGGACTCCCTTTCCCGCCTGTACAGTTCCGCTGCCGCACCCTCTGAATCAGAGACCATCCTCCCTGCCTCATGTTTGGCGGCTTCGGTTGTCTGGGGTATTGGGGCGCTGATCCGCAAAGCACAACGTTACCAGCCGGACCCTGGGGGACTGGATGTTCATTCCTGAGTCGGCATGGCCTCAAGTCCTAGAATGGCTCACTCCTCCAGCCTTACCTGTCATCCTGGTGCTCGTCGTACCCTGGCTTTCCTCCAACAATGCTTCTGGTGACCCAGCATGACTCCTGATGTATCGGCCTGAGTCGCCACATGCATGGTGTGTGCTCAAAGCAAGATTCCTGTGCAAGCTCTGTCTGGCCTCCTTCAGCCACTCCCTGATCCTCATTGCCCCTGGTCACATATTTCCCTTTTTGCTAGCCCTCCCTGTTTTGACCCCTGCCTGCCTCTACTCTGAACCCGCCTGCCTGACCATACTGCCTGTCCTGACCTCGAGCCTGCCTGCCACCCTGTACTTCCTGGACTCTGATCTTGTTATGATAATGTGCCTGTCCACAAATAAAAATGTGTTCTCAACTGATGAATCTGGCTCTCATGATCACCACCACAGGAAAGGAAGACCCAGAGTTACCTTTGCTGCAGAGGATAAGCTCATTAGAGTTAACTGCACCTCAGATTTCAGCCCAAGTGAATGCTTCACGGAGTTCAAGTAAAAGACACAGCTCAACATCAACTGTTCAGAGGAGACTGCCTGAAGCAGGCCTTCATAATAAAATTGCTGCAAAGAAACCACTACTAAAGGACACCAATAATAAGAAGAGACTTGCTAGGGCCATGAAACACAAACAATGGACCTTAGACTGGTGGAAATCTGTCCTTTGGTCTGATGAGTCCTATTTTGTTATTGTTGGTTCCATCCGCCGTGTCTATGTGAGATGCGGAGTAGGTGATTTATTTAGAATTCAAGGCACACTTAACCAGCATGGCTACCACAGCATGCTGCAGCGATACCTCATTCCATTTAGTTTGGGTTAGTGGGACTATCATTTGTTTTTCAACAGGACAATGACACAACACACCTCCAGGCTGTGTAAGGGCTATTTGACCAAAAAAGGAGAGTGATGGAATGCTGCATCAGATGATGTGCTGCATACCTTCAAACCTGATCGTTTGGGATGAGTTGGACCGCAGAGTGAAGGACAAGTAGCCAACAAGTGCTCAGCTTATGTGGGAACTCCTTCAAAAAAGCATTCCAGGTGAAGCTGGTTGAGTGAATGCCAAGAGTGAGTGTGCAACGCTGTCATCAAGGCAAAGGGTTGGCTACTTTGAAGAATCTAAAATCTAAAATATATTTTAATTTGTTTAACTCTTATTTGAGTACAACATGATTCCATGTGTGTTTTTTCATAGTTTTGATGTCTTCACTGTTATTCTACAATGTTGAAAATAAAGAGAAACATTGAATAAGTCGGGGTGCCCAAACTTTTGACTGGTACTTTATGATGATCGATTAAGGATAACTACATATTCATAATCCCGACCTCAGTGGTTACAGCCTACAATCTATTATCCCACCCGCGTTAGTGGGTGAGAGGCTGTAAACACAAAATATGTCTATCGCTCAAGATTTCTTAGTCTTATTTCAGTTCGTATAATGTTAAATATCACTGTGTGACTTATTACTATTAAGGCTCTAATGGGATTCAAACTCATGGTCTCCCGTTTACTAGACAGCCAATTTAAGCAACTAAGTCATAACACCACATAATATGATATTAACAGCATATGTATCATGCACTACGAGTTTACAGATACTTTATGATTTTATTTGTAGGCTAGTTTGGGATCTAATATTTATACAATCAAACCAATATTATGGAACAATATTTGATTGAATAAAATACAATAGTGTAATCATAAACTGCTTGTATATAAAACAATTGCTAGCTAATAGGCCAAGAATGCGTGTTCATGTCTCCATAGACCTCTATTCACATATGATTATAATTCTTATATATCTATAACTATTAACAATAAATTGCATTTTTTATATTTTACCCTTTGTAAAAACTCAGCTGAGAATATAATCGATCATAGCGGTTGAAACCTCCAAATCAGTCAAATTCAAGTCGTCGAGATCCTGCTTGTAGAACTCAGGCAGGTCTTCAGAAATTTCAGCTTTCTGGCTCCAACAGGTGGCGAAGCTGAAGTACTGCATTGGCATGTTGTGTGCATGCAAGCACTGGTCAGATGCGCCACTTCGGCTCTCGGGGATGGTGTGTTGCCACTGCGTGTCCCCGGCAAAAGCCTCATAGACACTGAGTCCCTCTGAAAACTCCCAGGTTCTCTGTGTCGCTTTACACTGCACCGCTTCATTGTTATAATACCCTAAATACAGGCTCTGAATACTGCCCAGTGGGTAGCCCGTGGCCTGGTCTCTGGGGGTTGGAGAGGTAGGCAGTGGCAGGTACATTGTCTGGCTCCCTGGCACACAGCCTGAAGAAAGCTTGGAGGCCTTGGCTATACCTGGGGAAGTGTAGCGAGGAGGCGGAGAAGTGTATTGGCGAGGTGGGGAAGGATAGGGGGGAGGCATGGTCGTGGGGTTGGGGGTTGGAGCGCAGGGGAACTGTGAAACTGAACGGTCAATTGCTGGTGGTAATTGGTCTTCTTGTGGTTTCTTGTTCTTGTAGTAGCGCGCACGGCGATTTTGGAACCACACCTGAGAAAGAGGTAGATCAAGTTGTTAGGTTGGATGTTTTGTTTGCAATCTCTCTCTCTTTTTCCAGTTAGGCCTACTCATCATCCATTAGTCTATACATACTCCTCCATTTCCAAGCAGTTATTATTTTGGTCATCCCTAACCTTAAAAACACAAAAATAACACATCTGTAATACCTGGATCTTGGACTCGGGGAGCTCCATGAGGGACGCGAGAGACTCCTTCACTTTGACGTCTGGGTAGTGCGTGAGGGAGAAGGCCCTCTCCAGCTCGACCAGCTGCGCTTTGCTGAAGGTCGTGCGCTTCCGGCGCCGACAAGTGCCCTTGTGCACACCGCGGAGAGCATCCTGGCTTACTGTAAGGAGGAGGAGAGATATAGTCTTTGTCGGTTTTCTGTTTAGAGACACCTTTTTCTTTCTATTCACTTTGTTACAGTTTCCAACCAGGTTGGAGACATAAAATAGTAATTTACGCAACGGGATATGTCGCCTAACCCTGAGTTATCTTGTTCATCTTTACAGTTTCACATAAAGTTATAGGCTACATCAACAACAATGTTGGAAAATATAACTATTTTAGACTATTTCACTTTGTAAGAGCCATAACCTGTCATTTTTAAGTAAATGGTCTTACCTCTGCAGGAGTCCTGTGCGTAATCCGTGTTGTTGTTGGTGGTATCCACGTAGGAAGTTGCCCAGTTATGGCCAGTGTAAAACGCGCTTATCTCGCTGGCACAACTCACGTAATCTTCACCAAATGACATCGCTACAATATTATTCTACAGACGGGAGGGAACTTGCTGCAACGACATGGAATGGTGTGACTTGAGTATTTAAAGACACGACACCTCGATATCCAAGGACAATGAGGCCATGGCCGGAATATCAGTTTTTTATACCATGGGAGGGAGAGATCTGGGAGCGATTGACCTGTTCTCATAACCCCCACCCCCTCCTCATCCTCGGCCTCCCCAGAGGTGGGGAGCTATGAGTGCCTATGAAGTGCACACGCTCCTAAAAGTCGTTAACTCTCGCCGGCTAATAAGTTGTCCTTTTTGAAGTCCAATGAGCTTGTAATGGGCCCGTTTACGCCACTGAGCCAGATGGACACATTGCCAGCCCTGACACGATCAGGGAAAACAGTGATCACCCCCTGACACATTTTGTTCAGAGAGATGTGGAGGGGATGGTGTCATAGGGAAGTGAGTATGTCTGCGCATAATCTTTCCATCTAGACCAGACCACCGAAAGACAATATAGGCTAGGGTAGACTACCACCAGAGAAACGTCCCACTGGGTCAAACACAAGTTGAATTATCGTTGTTTCCACATCATTTCAACAACAAAAATATTTTAATGCCATGTGGAAAACTGATTGGATTCGCAAAAAGTCATCAATATAAGGGCATTTTTACACCCAACTTTTAACATAAATCCAATGAAATTGTGACATTTTTTGGTGATTTCACTTTTGAGTTCACATCAGTTGACTACTAAAACAAATTAAAATAAAACAAATAGACGTTGAACTGATGTCTGTGCCCAGTGGCAAAAGTGTATATTGAGAAGGCCTTGGGAGTGTCGGATCAGTTAGGTCTGAGTGGATGTGGCAGGTCGGGCTACTAGTCGTTGTTTTGGCTACTTGGTCGGGTTCTTTTCCATTGATTTGAGATCAAACCGTCGGATTACGCAGGTTGTTAGTGATTCTGGACTTTCACATCAAGTCTATGGCTGTAACAGTGCCGGACACACACTGTAGAACAGCCCCTGTTCTGAGCCCTGACCATCTAATGATTATTGAAGATGAAATATGACAACAAAAGTGCAGATATTTCTATGTAATGCATAAATTGATGCTGTAGTCCACTGACCACGATAGTATGTACATTCGTAAAATGTAAATGTTGGTGTACATTTATAGGCTAGGCTCACTGTTATTCTTCCTATTCAAAATGAATGAAATGTTTGCTTTCATCTTGAGACAGGGCCCTCCAGTAGCCTATGAAACAGTCCAATGAATTATGTCTCCTTAAAGAAAACAGCCGAACGAATTGTACAAAGCCCTATGTCTCCTAAAAGCACTGTATTTATGTTTCAGTGTTGTAGGCTAATTACGCAACATTCGAGGAAGACACTGAGGAATAATAATATTGTATACTTGTTATAGCTATAAATCGATGCAACATGACAAATCTGAACAAAAAAACACTTTTATTTGTATTTTAGTATTTGTATTTTAGTTTGTTGGTTACAAACTGAATTAGTCACAAAACGTCTACAGGCATATCAAAGAACATGGGAAATGAACTTTATTAAATCAAGTTGGATTAAATCTACAACACATTCTCACTTAGAGCCTCACGTGATAAACCAGAGTATCGTTAATCCCTCACATGACCGAATTATAATGGCTCTGTCATTCATAAACTACATCGAAACCATTTAGGCCTATCGAAACTTCCATCCGAGACTGGGCCCATGTCACCGCTCTGTAAAGAGGACTCTCGTGTTCGGGCAGGTCCAAATTAAAGTGGATAATTAGGAACAATATGCGTTCAGTCCCCATCAGTTCATAATTATAATGTTGGCTAAATTATCAATCTACAATATGGTCTACTGTATAACCGTGTGTCAATCTTTATACAATGGCGTTGTTGAATACTCGGCTTGAAGGGCATTCTAGATAGTGCATTATTTCCCTATAAGCAGAATTGTAGAATACAATGGTTATAGTTCATTCTTACATGTTTGATCTGCTTTTAAAAAACAAAAGTCGAATTGAAAATGTTGTTGGCATTGTTGACTTCGATTTCCATAATAGTAAGATAGGACTGACTGGTTTGGTGAGCGAAACCAACGGTAAATGTGTTCAATTATAGCCATGTTAAAAATGAATTATCAACTCGAGGCTCTATGTGTTCTATGGAAAATAATGCAACTCAGTTGAAGGTTATTTATTTATTTAATTTTTTACCTTTATTCAACTAGGCAAGTCAGTTAAAGAACAAATTCTTAACGCGTCGTGAAACACACCTTCCACATCATTAATTATTCACATCTCCAATTTCATATGAGTGACACCTGTCTACCTCTAGCTATTGGACAAGCTATGAGCTATAGTTACAAACCCCGACAGTTCATGTTTAAATACTGGTGGCAAAAAAATGTCACAATCCGATTATGTAATTGTAATATGCCTACATTTCAATGGATCATAGAACTTGTTATTTTAGGGATAGTGGTTTGGTATGAATGCCAGGCTTATTTGTTCATATTTTAGCCACTGTGCCATCTAATAGAATAATTAAATCATGTTATGATTTCAAATACGTACCTGAAAAGGAGTTTTAGACATTTCGAGAGTTTGGGACTATAAGGTTGTATCGGCAAAAATAGGATTCTGAGACAATTGGCTTAAATGGTGTTATTTTGTATTCTTTTGAATTAAAAAAACATCAACTGGGGTATTTAGAGTATTATTTAGTTAGAGAATATTGAACAAAACAAGGCTATGGCATTAACTCAATTTAGGCAAAAATGCAGATGGAACCAACGTTCCCGATGTATCATAAGGTTTAGTGTCTACAAAGGGTTTGGAATGTCTCAACTGGCACTTTTAATAACATTGCATTACATTTCTTATAAGACAACATTCGGGTTGGAGCAAGCCTTGTCTTGAATAGAAGCCTACTGCTTCTCACTTTCCAGGTCATCATTGTAAATAAGAATTTGTTCATTGACCTGCCTGGCAAAAAATAAAGGTTGAATAAATAAATACAAATCTATAAATGTAAAATTCTTAAAGAATAAAAGTACAAATGCCTTGTGAGGTTTAGTTCATCTGTCGTACCGTGTCAGAACCCAAAATATAAGATCATTTGAAAACAATGCCAGTGTAAACAAACACTGTATTTCCACAAAACATTGTTACAACTCTAATATTGATGTTATGAATAGGTCAGTCCTTGCATCTCTGTCTATGAATTTGAAAGTTATCAAATGTTTCCAGCCTAGTCCCTCAGCAGCAGATTGACAGCTTTTGTTATTGTTTGAATGCAGATTTCCCCTTTAAAGCTCCTTCATAGATTCACAACTTTAATGCCACCTGTACTCTCATGGCCCCAGCACGGAGCGAGGTAAATGGATTAGCTGTTAAGGTTTCCTGTCGAAGGAGAGGATGACCAAAATGCAGCATGGTTATCTTTATACATCTTTAATAAAGATGATATCGAACAATACAAAAACGTAACGTGAAAAACCAAAACAGCCCTATCTGGTGCAAACAAACACAGAAACAGGAACAATCACCCACGAAATACCTAAAGAATATGGCTGCCTAAATATAGTTCCCAATCAGAGACAACGATAAACACCTGCCTCTGATTGAGAACCACTCTAGGCAACCATAGACTTTTCTAGACAACTCCACTGACTACAATCCCATAACCTACAAAAAAACCCTAGACAAAACCAACACATAATTCACCCATGTCACACCCTGGCCTGACCAAAATAATAAAGACAACACAAAATACTAAGGCCAGGGTGTGACATTAGCCATGGTTTCGCCACTAGATGGAATCAGATGCACATGCACGCGCACGCACAAACACACATTACGTTCTTCTATCCTCGTGGAGAACTCACATTAATTTCCATTCAAAATCTTATTTCCCTAACCCTAAACACAACCCTAATTCTTATTGTAACCTTAACCATAACCACTAACCCCCCCACACATACACATCCCCTCACAAGCCAAGACCCACAGTCCAATAACAATCACAGGTGTGCAAACACAGCTAATGAAAACAAACCTACTAACAAACAGACAGCAACAAGTTGAAAACACTTAAACACAATGGTATGGGTTTGTCTCTGTTTGTGTATCGATTGTAGTTTTCTGAACCTTGCATGAGACCTGAACACTAGGCTTTTGCTCAGCAGCTCAACAACCTTGTTGCACAAAGGAAACCCCGGTTGGAATACAGTCTGGAATACAGTCGGTCACATTTGACTGAAGTTGAAGTAGAAGAGTCCAGAGCCAGAGCCTTGTGTTGAGAATATAAATCTATTTTGAGTGATATAAATCAGAGATTAAATCTGGATGAAGGGTCTACTGTGTAATAATAGTTGGCATAGAACAAATGTTTTTTTTTATTCATGACATTCCTGATGATTTATATATTTTTTGCTTTCAGAGGGCATAGAGAGAGTAATGAGTTGAGCCATCTCAAACATTACACAACAAAACCACCAGTATTTGTCATTGACTCAGTGTGTGTCACCAGTGAAAGTGGATCCTCAGGTGTGATTGACGTTCCCCCTCCTCTTCTCCTCCTTCCCTTTCCCCCCTTCCCCAATACACAAACACCCCTCCTCTCCTCTGCGTTTGATGTGGAATCTCCATCCATATTTCCTGTTATCCTGAGAGATTTTGAGGCCTAATTCGTGTGTGTGTGTTGAAGGGGAGAGTCCTGGCCTGCTACCAAGGCTTCAGAGAGCCTCTGTGGGCATCAATAGGGCCCCTGGAAACCCTGAGAGCCTGAGATCCAGAGCCTGAGTGTGATCCATCCCAACCTGGCTACAGATGAAAGGCAGAGACCCGGCATGGCATAGGAGATATACTGCAGAATGCCTAGGGGGATGACCCACATATGAATGGACTTGGTTTAAGCTTGAATCGCAAACGTACTGTATGCTCTTTACGTATGTGTGATGAATATAAGACATGACAGTAAAACTACAATAGCAACATTCAGATCAGTTTAGCAAGAGCTTTATTTTAAGTTGAATGTGAAATGAGAATCTGATGGTCACCTATTGCAAGCACGCAAATCCTTCTAAATATGTCTGTTTTTTTCTGTGGCTGAAACATGGGCTACTCACAGAATGAGGTTTGGCTATGGGGAATTAAATCTGAAAAGACTTGGAATTTAACCTAACTCTCGTGTCTGGGACTATGTTTCTCTGTCATGTGTGATAGGCCAAGAAGATGGTTGGCATTTTTCTGCCCGAATTAGATTCATGTGAAATCAATGTGGCTTTTATCAGCTCAATCATGGTTCACAGATTTTTGTAATAGTTCGGTCATACTTACACCTTGGCCCAAACCCTTGAATCTCTAAATAGATGGTGCTTTTCATTCACATTATTTTGGGTCTGAGATTATGTAATTTTTCTATTGCAGTAGGCACCAACCCTGGTCATAAGGAGCTAAGCCTATAGTGTTGCATGGAAATGTGCATGCAAAGGACAACTGACATCACATTATATTGCACAAAGCATGGGGTTGTGGCAGCCACATTCAACATGATTTTGGTAGTTGGCAACTTTGCAAAATATTGTAACATGATAACATGTCACTCAGCTACTAAAGCATTGTTTTTTTTGTTCTTAGATTCTTAATGGAACTAAGAACTTGTTGGCCTATATCTTTAGATTCCTACAGCACCCGTTGTCACAGGAAGGCCAGAAAGATCATGAAGTACAACAACCACCCAAGCCACTGCCTGTTCACTCTGCTACCATCCAGAAGGCGAGGTCAGTACAGATGCATCAAAGCTTGGACCGAGAGACTGAAAAACAGCTTCTATCTCAAGGCCACCAGACTGTGAAACAGCAATCACTAACACAGAGAGGCTGCTGCCTACATACAGACTTGAAATCATTGGCAACTCTAACAAATGAATCACTAGTCACTTTATTAATGCCACTTTAATAATGATATTAACATATTTACATATTAATGTAAACATACTAATGATGTTTTCATACTCATCCTAGATGTATACACTGTATTTTATACCTGTATTGCATCATGCCGCTCTGTCATTGCTCATCCATATATTTATATATATATATATATTTCTTATTCCATTCCTTTACTTAGATTTGTGTGTATTAGGTATCTGTTGTGGAATTTTTAGATTACACGTTAGATATTGCTGCACTGTCGGAAATAGAAGCACAAGCATTTCCTGTCACGAGAATTTTCAATTCCAATTATAATAACAATCAATCAATAACTCTGACCAGTCCCCGAGATCTGTAAGATCCACAGGTCGCACCACTTTGTATCACTACCCAGCCCACAGTTCCATTCCCCCGAGATTAGGGAGACCTTGAGAAGTACTCACTGTCCTCTCCCAAGTCTCTCAGAGGCCTAGCCAGGTCGGTCCAAACACAGTATTAATTGTTCTTCGGTATTTTACTAGTCACACACACACACAAGTTCAAATCCTAAACTACGCCCTGCTCAGACAGTCTGTGTTTTCCCATTATACAGATACATTGTTTAACATAACTCCGACTAAACCTACACACATCATCAGATTATAAATGTTATTATTCTAATCAATTTCATACAGTTATAAAGTTTCAGAGTGAAATGATTTTTATCATTATCTTTTACATATACATTATTTTATAATTTCGCTACACTCCCAATTACATCTGCTAACCGTGTGTATGTGCCCAATAAAATTGGATTTGATGTTTTAAACATTAGGCTATAGAAGCATTGGGCTCTCGAGTGGCACAGCAGTCTAAAGCAATGCATCTCAGTGCTAAAGACGTCACTACAGACCCTGGTTCGATTTCAGGATGTATCACAACCAGCAGTGATTGGGTGTTCCATAGGGCTTCGCACAATTGGCCCAGCGTTGTCCCTAACCAGGGTATGCCATCATTGAAAATACAAAATTGTTCTTTAACTTACTTGCCTAGTTAAATAAAGGTTTTTTTAAAAACAGCTTTATTCGCGATAGGCCTACCATTCTGCAGTGCAAAAAGTTTGGAAAACAAAACAAAACAATATCATAAAATAAAGATCAAGTAAGGGATTATGCGTCACCGCCAGGTAATAACCATGTAGGAAAACATGGTTATAATATCATGGACTTCTGACGCTTGAGTGACAGGCAAACTAACCATTAACTACCCAACCAGCGTCCACCAATAGCAGAGGGGCAGAATTAACGGAGATCCACCCTTAGCAGCGGTGGAAAAGGGATGTTTATGATTTTCAGGGATTCAGTCATTTCAACCTAACTTCGCTTTTCCACTGTAAAACGGAAGTAGGTACTCCGCTCACGCGTCTTTCTTTGGGTGCCACATTAAGTGAATGGAGATCCGTATTTCATGTTTACTCTATAGTGGTTCGGACTGAGTTTGCGGATAATTTCTAACGTCGTTGATTCGGCATTTAGCAATTTTGCGAATAATCTGAGTGAGATTTGGAATAACAACCCGTCAGGTAAGAGTTGACGTTGTGTTTGCGAGTAACATATAAATTAAATTAGTGATAACCAAGAAACGTTACAGATTGACCTGCTGCAGGCCAGTACAACGTTACTGTGTTAAAGGTTGTGGTCAAGCCTTTCCTACATGTTGACTCAGCAGAATAGAATCATGAACAACACCGTCTCTCAAACGGATGATTTTTTTTGCCATTAACGGAGAGCTGTCAATCAAACTCAAAGCTACCATGTCATTTAACGGCTCAGGATGATTCTATGATTTGATCTCTCATGGAGCCAGTGTTGTTACATAGCCTACAATGCGCTGTCCTTTAGTTCACAGGTAGTTACGCCGTTGTAATGGGATAATACAAGTCATTTACTTTGTCTTGTCTTGTTTTAGCTTTTTGACAGCATTTCATCATAGCTGTTATTGCCGACAACACCAAAGCAGGCAAAGTCGCTTGACCAAGGCAAACAGAGCAACCTAGTAATTTGTGGAAGTCCAAAATCAATTTATCAATTTCGTATGATATGTTACAAATTGCAATTCGTACAATATGTTACGAGTTTAATTTGCAAACGTATGATACGTTATTAATTCCAATTTGTGGTGGCTAACGTTTGCTTGTTGCCTAGGTGGCACCGAGTACCTACTTCCGTTTTACAGTTAGCTAGGCTAGGGGTTTAGGGCAGAGCTGCCAACTCTCACGAATTTGGGGTGAGACACCCGCATTTGACCCTCTTCTCACGCCACACCTCTCACAATATATCTCACACGCATTGAAAAGTACGGCTTTTATTTGTCTAATTAGTCAGCGCGTTAACTTTTCAACTGTGCTCCAAATCGATGATACGAAACCCAGGACTCACTGGAAAACAGTGGCAAGTGTTACTGAGTGGACTATCCTGGCTAAATAAATGAGCGCAGTTTTAAAATAGGAGCACCCGAGTCTCCAATTTAACACCATGAGTGGAACTTTTATCATTGTCCTGTCCTACCACAGCACTGTCAACCGCGGCATATTGAAGCATATGATTGGTCTAGTTATGTAGGGTATCAAGGGGATTGGACGCATGTTTTAAAGAAACGCCCCTCAAGATTAGAGTGAAGTTGAATGGAGAGAAACAACGACATCGATTAAATCTGCACTTGCATTAGTCCCCTTGTTTGCTGATAATTTGCATTTAGGCTGTGACAAGGAAAAGGCAGCAGACAGAGACCTACAGCATGTTTTAGCAGGGACGTTTGGTAGGGTGACCTGATTTGTTAACTATGAAAATAATTTTGTCTAAAAGATTGTGAGCCCAGAGCGTACATTTGATTCTAGAGGGGGGACAATAAATATAACAGTTATTTGAACATCCAGCCATCCATCACCTCTTGTAGAATGTCCCGTGAGCAGAAGGCGGTGGAGCGCGCGAGGAAAGCGTTCCTCACTGGGAGGTCGAAGCCCTTAGAACACCGGATCCGCCAGCTGAAGAACCTCCAGAGATTCCTCTTGGAGAGAGAGAAGGAGATAGCTGAGGCGATCAAGAAAGATCTGAACAAGGTAGAGAGACAAACAGACAGACATCATGAGTGAGAGAGGAGTATGTGTGTGTGTGTGTGTGTGTGTGTGTGTGTGTGTGTGTGAGCATGTGTATAAATATATTTGTGTTTGTCTTTGCAGCGTATGTTTGCACACGCACTAGTGTGTCTGTGTGCATGTATCTATCCTCATCTATGTCCATATCCATCTTCTATCCTCCATTCATCCAGAGTGAGGCAGGCACCCAGCTGTATGAGACACTGGGCCTGGAAGGGGAGATTGTCCTTGCAGTGAAGAAGCTGGCAGAGTGGGTTGCCCCCCGGCCTGTTGAGAAGAACCTCCTGACCATCTCAGACACTGTTTACATCCAGCCTGAACCGCTGGGAGTGGTGCTCATCATAGGAGCATGGAACTACCCCTGGGCCGTCACCATACAGCCACTTATAGGGGCTATCGCTGCAGGTAGGGGGAGTGGGGGGGTTGGGTAGTGTGTGTCTGTGTGTGTTTGTGTGTGACCTATCCCCAGACCATTCATCCATCTCTGCTTCTCTCAGGCCAGGTCCTTTTAATCAGTATTACACAATTGTCCTCTCAGCCTCTTACCTATCAAAGACAGGTTCAAAGTTCCTTGATTGTTATTAATTTGTGTGTTGTGTGTGTGTTTGTGTGTGTTTGCATGCATGCATGCGAACTCTGAGCACTGCCACCATCAGGGACTTTATCCTCCAAGGGTGAGACTCCGTCCTTGTATTGTGTCAGTGATGATCATCTAGCCCTCCATCTTTCCCCCTTCCAAGATGGCCACCAGTGAATGTACTTCTGAATATTCACGTTTGTTTTATTCACGTTTGTCTGTTTTAAAAGCTTGTTGCCAATGATCACTCTGTTGTTTGTATACAAGCAGCACCACATTAAACACCTGAGAAGTATACTACAACATTGATAAACAACCAGAAATAACCAATTACATTTTCTGGTTAATTAAGGAATCTTCACTTAGACATGTGTCTTTGTACTCCCTGACGAATGATATGCTACCGAAACGTGTCAGAGTTTTAAAATCGTTGTTCCATTGAATGAAGGCATTTTAATTATATGAAGAGTGCCTTGATTCTCCTTTCTTTTTGATGACCAATTTATCCCAATTTATGACCAATTTACACCTTCTACCTACAAAGACCTAGCAGGGTTATATCATCCAATATCATACACAGCACATCCAATATCATACACATCAACCTACTCAGATTTACGACACACATAATATCTTGACCCAATTTTCTAACATCTGTGGCATTGGCTCACAGTCAAACAGACAAGGAAATAAAACAAATATTGCTAGAACCTGTTTCTTTAATTCTAAATATCAGACATTTGAAATCTCTAATTTTGACCGTAATACCTCTTATGGCAGTAACTTTACAAGCACTAATTATGGTCAATTTAGACTGAGAATAGTTTCTAGTTATGATAAGGGGTGAAATAAGTATAGCCAGTTATAATTGTAATGGTTTATCAGATTATTAAAAAAGATGATCAGTCTTTACGTGGCTAAAAGAAAAGGAATATAACATATACTGTTTACAGGAAACTCACTCTACATCCTTAGATGAAGTTGTGGTGAAATAATGTTCTGTCATGGACAAAGGAACTCAAAAGGTGTGATGATACTAATTAACAAAAATGTTGATCTGAATATGCAAATAGTTAAGAATGATTCGCAAGGAAGGTGATTTTTTTTCTTTTTGAATATGAAAGTGGATGAAAAAGTGATTTGGCTCATTAATCTATGTGTTCCAAATTAGGATGATCCATACTTATTCGAAAATATTTATACCAATTTATTGAATTTACAGGCAACAAATGATCAAATCATTATGATAGGAGACTATAACTATCATCACCGTGCCCTTAAGGAAATCACAAATATTATGGACACCTTAGAAATAGTAGATATTTGAACTATATGAACTAATAGTACAGGTAGATAGCAATAAAAACAATACTACAGAGATACGGAATAAGTTGGAGAAAAAACAAAAAGACCTGGAGGAACCTATTCAAAAACAATCTAATATAATCTGTTACAGAAATAAAGCAAACTGGATGGAATATGGAGAAAAATGCACCAAGTTCTTCCTGAATCTCCAACACAGGAACGCGAACAAAAAGAATTTGCAGAAACTCGTTCCTGAAGACGGAGTCATCTATGATTTTCCTCAAATTATATTTTAAAAGAGGAAGCTAAATAATTTAAGCAGATGTTCTCTTTTCCTTCTCATCCTCACCCACTGAATGACTATTATTGTAAGGAATTCTTTCCAAATAATACAAAAATGGAAAATCAACAGATTTGTACATTATTATCTTGGGGATTTGAACTTGCAACCTTCTGGTCACTAGTCCAACACTTTAATCACTAGGCTACCCTGCCATCCCAGTTCTGACAATGCAGTAATAACCAACGAGTGATCTAACCTAACAATTCCACAACTGCTACCTTATACACACAAGTGTAAAGGGTTAAAGAATATGTACATAAAGATATATGAATGAGTGATGGTACAGAATGACATAGGCAAGATGGTATAGAGTACAGTATATACATATGAGATGAGTAATGTAGGGTATGTAAACATTATATTAAGTGGCATTGTTTAAAGTGGCTAGTGAAACATTTTTACATCAATTTCCAATCATTTCCATAATTAAAGTGAGCTGGAGTTGAGTCAGTGTGTTGGCAGCAGCCACTCAATGTTAGTGGTGGCTGTTGAACAGTCTGATGGCCTTGAGATAGACTGAAAAACAGCTTCTCTCTCTGTACTGACCTCGCCTTCTGGATGATAGCGGGGTGAACAGGCAGTGGCTCGGGTGGTTGTTGTCCTTGATGATCTTTATGGCCTTCCTGTGACATCGGGTGGTGTAGGTGTCCTGGAGGACAGGTAGTTTGCCCCCGGTGATACGTTGTGCAGAGCTCACTACCCTCTGGAGAGCCTTACGGTTGTGGGCGGAGTAGTTGCCCTACCAGGCGGTGATACAGCCTGACAGGATGCTCTCAATTGTGCATCTGTAGAAGTTTGTGAGTGCTTTTGGTGACAAGCCAAATTTCTTCAGCCTCCTGAGGTTGAAGAGGCACTGCTGCTCCTTCTTCACCACGCTGTCTGTGTGGGTGGACCAATTCAGTTTCTCCGTGATGTGTACTCCGAGGAACTTAAAACTTACTACCCTCTCCACTACTGTCCCGTCGATGTGGATAGGGGGGTGCTGTGTTGTTGTTTGTGTCGGACTGCATTGCTTTATCTTGGCCAGGTCGCAGTTGTAAATGAGAACTTGTTCTCAACCGGCCTACCTGGTTAAATAAAGGTGAAATCATATATTTTTTTTTAACCAGTCTTACAATTGGAAGAGAGCGGTGGGTCTATGTAGCTAGTAGATCTTTGTAGTTTAAGTGGTTTAGCCCACATCCAATGATCTATATTTCTCTGGTTAAGCCTTAATTGAGACGTAACAGTTGAGTCTTCCAGTAACAAGTTCCCATTCTGATTGGATTTGTAGTAGTGGAAACACTTTGAGGAAACATCTTTTCTGCTTTTCTTTCATCCTAGTTCCTCCTGGTTCTTGTAATGGAGATATGGCATAATATATTTAACAGACATTTAGCATTCAGCCAAGTAAAGAGCTGTTGGCATCGAGCTTGGACTGTTATTGATTAATGTGTGTGTGTTGGGCTGGACTTTATTCTCTAACCCTGCTATCAGTTACCAGAGGCAAGGTTATGGCCGTTCACTCGGTGAGAGTTCTGCCTTGCCTTACAGAAGGCCCTTTGCACACACACACCAGTCATCCCGGTGGATGGTGGCTGCAGAGGGACATATAGTACAGTCTATTGCAATGACTGTGGTATGTGGTTGTTTTCCCTACTAAACTTCTTACTGAATAAAATGTAAATGTAATGTTATAATGGCTCTGCAGGTGTGAACCAAACATTGGATTAGACTGAATAAGAGATAAGTAAACATATAAATAGAATAAGGATCTCTTTCTATGCCAGTAAATGCCAACACATTCTGTCTGTCCGACTCATAAGGTATCACTCCAACTCCAACTTTGTTTGTCTGCCCCAAGACTTATTACCCAGTGCTAACCAATAACTCCATTGTTTGTCTTAGCATCCTTAAGCTAATGCTAATGACAACCGTACTATTCTCTGTGACAGGCAACGCTGCTGTGGTGAAGCCGTCTGAGGTGTGTGTCCACACGGCCAAGGTTATGGAGGACCTGCTGCCCGCCTACATAGACAAGGTAACACACATGCACACGCAGTCACATACTAGGGGGTTGAACGTTTAAACATCGTAATGCTAAGAAAAATCCCAAATAGAAAAAAATATATTTATTTCCCTCCCCCCACAAAATTAAAATCGCAGTGCAGCTGGCTCACCTGTGCTTTCTCAGTCTTTGGTCTGTTGCGTGTAGAATATTCGAGCCTATTCATTGATGATGGGCCCAAGAAATGGCAAAATACAGCATTCCATTGCGATATGTAGCTTTTGATTGCCGATAGATAGGCCTAGTGCATGGTTCTGACTCTGTCTTCCAGGTGGCCTACCTGCCTATACCGTGCCCCTTTCTCTCCGTCCCTTGCTAGCTTGCTATGAAAAACGTTTGTGTTCTCGGAGTACAGCAACTAATCAGTCATCTCCGTTCAAAAAATACTGAATCTTAGGAGTCGATTCCAAGCGGAAGATGTGTTTTCTTTCTACTAAATGTCTTGGTAAGTCACGGTATTTAACTAACTTTAAAGTACTTTTTTAGGAGAGATTGGTCTGACTCTGCATGCAGGCAGGCTGTCCACAAGCAGCTCGAGATTATTTGATTGACATTTCTGTTCGACTAGTGATTGACGTATGAGTCCCATTTCAGAAATGGCATTCCTTTATAGACAAATAAAATGCCTGTTCAATTGCGCTTCGAAAGTTTCTTGAGAGAAGGTTTAGTGTCGGCATTTAGAAAACCGTATTGTACCCTTACAACTGTAGGGGTGGCAGGTAGCCTAGCGGGAAAGTGTTGGGCCAGTACCTGAAAGGTAGCTGGTTCAAATCCCCCCAGTGACAAATCTGTTGATGTGTCCTTGAGCAAGATACTTATCCCTAATTGCTCCTGTAAGTTCTTCTGGACAATAGCATCTGCTAAATGATCTGTTATGTAATCTGTATATAGCATAATGTGTTGTAAATAACAATGTGTTTTTCCCTGCATCTCTAGGAGTTGTACCCAGTGGTGACAGGGGGTGTATCAGAGACCCAGGAGTTGCTGCGTCAGCGGTTCGACCATGTGTTCTACACAGGGAACAGCATGGTGGGGAAACTGGTGATGGAGGCAGCAGCCAAACACCTCACCCCCATTACCTTGGAGCTGGGGGGCAAGAGCCCCTGTTACATCGACAAGAACTGTGACATCCCCATCGCCTGCCGGTAAGAGAACAGATACAGAAACGGACAGACCGATAAAATTTTCTAAATCTCTTCTGTTTCTCGCCTTGTCCCTCTCTCTCTTTCCTCTTCTCTCTCCTGTAGTCGTGTGACATGGGGGAAGTATTCGAACTGTGGGCAGACGTGTATCGCTCCAGACTACATCCTGTGTGAGCCCAGCATCCAGGACCGTGTGCTGAAGGAGATCAAGAAGTCCATCAAAGTACAACTCACTATGTTGGGAGTATAAAAAGGAGTATATATCTGGCTTCACGAACTAAGCATTGAGTAGCAACCATAAAGGTACTGACAGTTTTTGTTGGAGTGAAAAAGGAGGCCTTTTCCCTGATGTTTTTTTCCCACAAAACCAGTGCTCTCACAAGCTTATTATAATTATAGACAGGTGGGTTGTTTAGCAACAAAAACTTTGTTGCAAAACAGACGGCGTTGGTTTAAAATCAAAAGGAAATCAACTATATTTCATCTCCAAATGTTTATTGAAAACATAAATACATTTGCACAATGAGCACTTGTTATCGCTCAAATACATTGTTACCAGGGATGCGCCGATATTACATGTTTTATTTTTTTTCAACTTTATTTAACCAGGTAGGCTAGTTGAGAACAAGTTCTCATTTGCAACTGTGACCTGGCCAAGATAAAGCAAAGCAGTTTGACACAAACAACACAGAGTTACACATGGAGTAAACAAACATACGATCAATAATACAGTAGAAAATCTATATATAGCATGTGCAAATGAGGTAGGGTAAGGGAATAAATGGCCATAGTGGTGAAGTAATTACATTATAGCAATTAAACACTGGAATGGTAGAATGTGCAGAAGATGAATGTGCAAGAAGAGATACTGGGGTGCAAAGGAGCAAGATAAATAAATACAGTATGGGGATGAGGTAGATTGGATGGGCTATTTACAGATGGGCTATGTACAGGTGCAGTGATCTGTGAGCTGCTCTGACAGCTGGTTCTTAAAGCTAGTGAGGGAGGTAAGAGTCTCCTGCTTTAGTGATTTTTGCAGTTTGTTCCAGTCATTGGCAGCAGAGAACTGGAAGGAGAGGCGGCCAAAGGAAGAATTGGCTTTGGGGGTGACCAGTGAGATATACCTGCTGGAGCGCGTGCTACGGGTGGGTGCTGCTATGGTTACCAGTGAGCTGAGATAAGGCGGGGCTTTACCTAGCAGAGACTTGTAGATGACCTGGAGCCAGTGGGTTTGGCGACGAGTATGAAGCGAGGGCCAGCCAACGAGAGCGTACAAAACGGATGGCACTGTGATAGACTGCATCCAATTTGTTGAGTAGAGTGTTGGAGGCTATTTTGTAAAAGATATCTTTGAAGTCGAGGATCGGTAGTTTTGGCTGATACCGATATCCAATATTTTCCTTGCCAAAAAACCTGATACCTATACCCGATATTTACAATTTTAGCGACCTTTTAAGCATTCTATTACAGTTAAATAGTTGAAACACACACACACACACTTACCAAAAAAAGTTATCTTGTTGGCATTTATGTCCCCATTACCAGTAAAACATAATCAAAGCCTATTTCTTTCACTTACTTGCTGTGCTGTTTCGATTTCATCATACATCAAGCAGTGAGGTTTCAGCTCTGTCTGTCCGTGGCCTCTCTTCCTCGGTGCACACTGTCACTGTGTCCTTTTTCCATCTTGTCCAGCTGTGTCTTAACATTTCACGTAAACCCTGTTTCTTGTCTGCATCGAAGTAGCGGTCCTTGTACCTTGCATCGAGCATGGTGGTGACACAGTAAAGAGGCTCAGAGAGAATTAAACCAAATTGCTTGTTCACAGCCTCTAGTGGAGTACTTTTACTAGACCCAACGGTCTGTGTTGGCAGTTTCAATGGTTTCAATGCCATGACAGAGGGTATCACGTCTGCTGCAGACACAGTTGATGAGCTTATTTCTCCAGTCAATTGATCGAATGGCGCTAGGAGTGTGTTCATGTTTCCAAGTTTCAAACATGTTCTCAAATGCCATTGAAATGGCAGCAGCGGTATGAGAACCAGCACATTCTTGACTAATGCAATACGGCTTTCCTCAGTACAAAATCCTTTGTCGACCACTGTGCTGTCAAGCTAATAGCAGCGACGCCCTTAGCAAGTAGCTCATGGATGTACGTTTAAGCAATACTGTGTAACTCTGGTAGGTCAACATCTGAAAAATAATTCCTACTTGGTTTTGTGTACCAGGGATAGAGGTGCTTGACCAGTCAGCGAAAGCCAACATCATCCACGATAGAGAAAGGTTAATTGTCAAGGGCAGTGAATTCCATTATCTTGAATGGATTTCGCCTTTGAGTGGTCTCGCTGAAATGTTCTTCCTCTTTCAAATGACTGCTCGACTTGTTGACTGCTCAATCCACACATCAGACATTGTGGGCTAGGTTAGGAATGCTGTGTTGCACGTGTAGCTCTATAATCTTCGTGGCGCCATTACGTCATCTAACTACGTTATGTAGGTCTGCCCGTCAGCTTTGACATCAATTATGCACATCAGCGTTAAACTAGACATCGGGCCGATGCCGATGTTTGTATTTTTAGCTGATATCGGCAGATTCCGATATGCTTACCGATATATCGTGCATCCCTAATTGTTACAGTTGTTAGTTAGTGATCCTATTTTTGACATAATGGCATATACGTGACATAAGTCAAGATACCATGTCTTGTTTTCAGGTGTTAAGAACAAGATGAAACTAGCTAAAATAATCAACCTACGATTTCCCACATTACAGCTTCTTAGCATAATTTTCACGTCATCATTTTCGTGACTTTGTCAGGCAACCCATCTATTATGTAATGTACAATTGATCAATTGTGTACATGTATTTTCCTTTCAGGCCTTCTACACAGAGGACCCCAAGACCTGCCCCGACTACGGACGCATCATCAACCAGCGCCACTTCAAACGCATCATGGCCATGACAGAGGACAGCACCATCGCTATAGGAGGGGATAGTGATGAGTCAACATGCTACATAGGTACTACTTATGACAAGCAGAATGCTACATAGATACTGTACTACTTATGATAGGCATAGCTACCTAAGATGGCGCCAGAGAAGAAGGCTGACGTTTTATGTGCCCCCAACCAGTTGTGTTTTTTGTTAGTTTCTTTGCATTGTTGTTTTTTTAAACGTATTTTGTACATAATGTTGCCACTACAGTCTCTTATGACCGAAAATAACTTTTGGACATCAGGACTGTGATTACTCACCACGGACTGGCAGAACCCTTTTTTCCCTTTAACGAGTCTGACGAGCCCAACTTGAATGATATATTGCTCTCCCAGGAACAGGCCCAGATCACCATGATTTGCGTGAAGAGAAAAATTGGCCAAAGGGCAGGCTGCCTTCTGAGAATTTGTAGGCAATCAAATGAACCCCCATTTCCTTCCATTCTGCTAGCAAACATGCAATCTTTGGAAAATAAAATAAAACACTTACGTGTAAGATTAAACTCTCAAGCTATTGCTCACCTGAGGTAGAGTATCTCATGATAAGCTGTAGACCACACTATCTACCTAGAGAGTGTTCATCTGTATTTTTCGTAGCTGTTTACATACAACCGCAGACTGAGGCCTGGCACTAAGATAGCATTGAATGAGCTGTATTCCGCCCTAAGCAAACAAGAAAATGCTCACCCAGAGGCGGCACTCCTCGTAGCTGGGGACTTTAATGCAGGGAAACTTAAATCCTTTTTCTATCAGCATGTTAAATGTGCAACCAGAGGGGGAAAAAAACGCTGGACCACCTTTACTCCACACACAGAGATGCATACAAAGCTCTCCCTCGCCCTCCATTTGGCAATCTGATCATAATTCTATCCTCCTGATTCTTGCTTACAAGCAAAAATTAAAGCAGGAAGCACCAGTGACTTGATGAATATAAAAGTGGTAAGATGAAGCAAATGCTAAACTACAGGACTGTTTTACTAACACAGATTGGAATATGTTCCGGGATTCCTCCAATGGTATTGAGGAGTACACCACATCAGTCATTGGCTTCATCAATAAGTGAATCGATGACGTCGTCCCCACAGTGATTGTACGTAGATACCCCAACCAGAAGCCATGGATTGCAGGCAACATCCGCACTGAGCTAACGGCTAGAGCTGCCGCTTTCAAGGAGCGGGAAACTTATAAGAAATCCCGCTATGCCCTCCGACGAACCATCAAACAGGCAAAACGTCAATACAGGACAAAGATTGAATCGTACTACACTGGCTCTGACCGTCGTCGGATGTGACAGGGCATGCAAACCATTAAAGAGTACAAAGGGAAGCACAGCCGAGAGCTGCCCAGTGACATGAGCCTACCACATGAGCTAAACTACTTCTATGCTCACTTCAAGGCAAATAACACTAAAACATGCATGAGAGCAGCAGCTGTTCCGGAAGTCTCTGATCACGCACTCCGCAGCCGATGTGAGTAAGACCTTTAAACAGGTCAACATTCACAAGGCCGCAGGGCCAGACGTGTACTGCGAGCATGCGCTGACCAACTGGCAAGTCTCTTCACTGACATTTTCAACCTCTCCCTGTCCGAGTCTGTAATACCAACATGTTTTAAGCAGACCACCATAGTCCCTGTGCCCAAGAACACTAAGGTAACCTGCCTAAATGACTACCGACCCGTAGCACTCACATCTGTAGCCATAAAGTGCTTTGAAAGGCTTGTCATGGCTCACATCAACACAGGCATGATTCCAACACCATCATTAAGTTTGCCGATGACACCTGATCACCGCCAACGACGAGACAGCCTATAGGGAGGAGACCTGGCCATGTGGTGCCACGACAACAACCTCTCCCTCAACGTGATCAAGACAAAAGAGATGATTGTGGACTACAGGAAAAAGAGGACCGTGCACGACCCCATTCTCATTGACAGGGTTGTAGTGGAGCAGGTTGAGAGCTTCAAGTTCCTTGATGTCCACATCACGAACAAACTAACATGATCCAAGCTAGAGGTCGACCGATTATGATTTTTCAGCGCCGATACCGATTATTGGAGGACCAAAAAAGCCGATACCGATTAAACGGCCGATTTAAAAAAAAAAGTATTTGTAATAATGACAATTACAACAATACAGAATGAACACTTTTTTAACTTAATATAATACATCAATAAAATCAATTTAGCCTCAAGTAAATAATGAAACATGCTCAATTTGGTCTAAATAATGCAAAAACAAAGTGTTGGAGAAGAAAGTAAAAGTGCAATATGTGCTATGTAAGAAAGCTAACGTTTAAGTTCCTTGCTCAGAACATGAGAACATATGAAAGCTGGTGGTTCCTTTTAACATGAGTCTTCAATATTCCCAGGTAAGAAGTTTTAGGTTGTAGGTATTATAGGAATTATATGACTATTTGCCTCTATACCATTTGTATTTCATTAACCTTTGACTATTGGATGTTCTTATAGGCACTTTAGTATTGCCAGTGTAACAGTATAGCTTCCGTCCCTCTCCTAGCTCCTCCATGGGCTCGAACCAGGAACGACAACTGCCCCCCTCGAAGCAGCGTTACCCATGCAGAGCAAGGGAAACAACCACAGGCTCCCTGACACATCTAGTTGTATATCTATGCTCCGCTCCTCAGTTCCTACAGTACTGCTATGGTGTTAAAGTTGGTTTCCCATCTAGTTGATGTATATCTATGTTCTGCCCACCACATGCCCTACAGTTGGTTACCCTGACACATTTAGTTGTGTGTCTATGCTCCCCTCCTCAGCTCCTACAGTACTGCTAAGAACCTTGGCGTGATCCTGGACAATCCTGGACAACACCCTGTCGTTCTCAACTAACATCAAGGCGGTGGCCCGTTCCTGTAGGTTCATGCTCTACAACATCCGCAGAGTACGACCCTGCCTCACACAGGAAGCGGCACAGGTCCTAATCCAGGCACTTGTCATCTCCCGTCTGGATTACTGCAACTCGCTGTTGGCTGGGCTCCCTGCCTGTGCCATTAAACCCCTACAACTCATCCAGAACGCCGCAGCCCGTCTGGTGTTCAACCTTCCCAAGTTCTCTCACGTCACCCCGCTCCTCCGCTCTCTCCACTGGCTTCCAGTTGAAGCTCGCATCCGCTACAAGACCATGGTGCTTGCCTACGGAGCTGTGAGGGGAACGGCACCCCAGTACCTCCAGGCTCTGATCAGGCCCTACACCCAAACAAGGGCACTGCGTTCATCCACCTCTGGCCTGCTCGCCTCCCTACCACTGAGGAAGTACAGTTCCCGCTCAGCCCAGTCAAAACTGTTCGCTGCTCTGGCCCCCCAATGGTGGAACAAACTCCCTCACGACGCCAGGACAGCGGAGTCAATCACCACCTTCCGGAGACACCTGAAACCCCACCTCTTCAAGGAATACCTAGGATAGGATAAAGTGGTCCTTCTCACCCCCCCCCCCCCTTAAATGATAAAAATGCACTATTGTAAAGTGGCTGTTCCACTGGATGTCAGAAGGTGAATTCACCAATTTGTAAGTCGCTCTGGATAAGAGCGTCTGCTAAATGACTTAAATGATGTAATGTAAATGCTATGGGGTTAAATTTGGTTTCCCATCTAGTTGACCTCTAAATAAATTATCCCCTACTCAGACCATACAGTGCTGCTACTGGTTTCCCAGACACATCTAGTTAATCCATATCTGTCCTCCCTCCTTCTCAGCTCCTACAGTACTGAAGGACGTGCAGGTGAACTCCAAGGTGATGCAGGAGGAGATTTTTGGTCCCCTGCTCCCCATCCTGACGGTCAGTGGAGTGGACGAGGCCATCAACTTCATCAACAAGGGAGAGAAACCCCTCGCCCTCTATATCTTCTCACCTGATGACAAGGTAACTACTCACACATGCACACATATAGAGAACACACAAGCACATGCTCAGCAACTATTTATTTTTAAAATAATAATGGTGGGCAGTTTTTTTCATTAAAATGTTTCATTCTCTCTCACTCCTCTCACCCCTCCTACTCAACCCTCCCTCCCTTACTCTTCTCTCTCTGCATCCCCCTTCTCCATCTCTTTCTCTCTCTCGTCCCATCTCTCTCTTTAGGTGATAAAGAAAGTGATAGCAGAGACCTCCAGTGGAGGAGTGTTGGCTAATGACTGTCTTGTGCACTACTCTGTCAGTGCACTGCCCTTTGGTGGAGTGGGTAAGTAAGGTTCACTATATAACACAGCAACAAAAAAATTCTGTTTCACACGGAGTCAAATGAGAAGAGATATGTGTTCTTCATGTTTCCCCCTGTAGGTAACAGTGGAATGGGCAGCTACCACGGAAAGTTCAGCTTTGACAACCTGAGCCACCTGAGGGGCTGTCTTATCAAGCAGCTGAAGATGGAGGGGGTTAACGACATGCGCTACCCTCCCCATACTGCCAAGAAACTGTTCTGGGCACGCTTCTTCATCCTCAAAAATCCAGACCTGGGGTGGTTAGGACGCATGACGCTGCTCGCTATCATCGCTGTGGTGGCTGCTGTGGTGCTACAGGTTAGGGGGAAGGGGGAAACTGTGTGTGTGTGGGGGGGGGAGGTAAGAAGCGATTTGGGAATTTTAGATTGAGTTTCACTGATTGGTGGATGTGTGTGTTTCTCTGTGTTTCTTCAGAGATATCTTCAGTGAGATCAAACAAGTCTACCCGTACTTCTGGCCTGATGTTACTCTGGTGACCCGCTGGACCCTGGAACAGAGTTGGGTCTAAAAGTGCTAAATGAACTTTGACGCGGTTAAGATTCTTTCTGCTTCAAGATAATAATCATCCGTAACCATAGTAATGTCAGGTTCAACCTTTAACCCCTCCCCAATAACCCCTATCAGAATTATTATGCAATTCTGCATGAAGCCGTTTCAGAAGGATTAGCTTGCTAATGCTTACTAACATTAGCTAGCCGCAACAGATTTTATGAATGTGATTTTTTATCTGATTTATGGCACTTTAATCAGTGTAATATTATGTGAATTTGTTAGTTAAACCTGCCCGCTCTTTATTTTAAGCCTTAAAACGTTGAAATGTTTGCTGCTTATTAACATTTTGGAAAATGTATCAAAATAAACAATGTATACCTCTTATAAAAGGTTATAACTGATCATATCGCTGCGCTATGAAGAAGCATAGCTGACCTATATGCAAGGTTCTCTAAGGATTGCATAAATTCCTTTCATATGAATGAATAATCATGAAGTATTGTGTGTTAATATTGTACTACTATTACACATGCTTGTATGTTTCAGTCAGCCTCAGAGAAGCACAACTCTAGTTCTGTTATCATTTCAGTTTTTAATTTCAACCGTTAGAAAGAGATTGAAATGGAGATGTATTTTATTTGAAGTAGAACTTTAACATTCCCTGTCAGTGATTTACCATGCTTTTCCAGGGCAATTGTTCTGATTGTTGCATTGTATTTTTTATGTTTCACATTCACACTATGTGCCTGAAACAAAACCAAATAACCAATCAAGTACCTTTCGAGCATTACACCTTCCATTTCACCACAGAGTTCTTAAAATATTTGCCTGAAGAACTTGTATTCAATAGCTCAGGGTGTATGACAACTACTATGCCTGAGCAACAATGAAGGAGTAACAGCGTATAATTTCAATGTTTTGGTATTGCCGTCAGAGCATTCCCATGGCATTGATTGTAATTAATTTGTAATAAATCCGTTTTTATGTCCTTCACTTATTGATTGTGGTTGTGTTATTGATAGGGAATGAAAGGAATATCCAGTGGCGATTTTAGCATGTAATCTTGGTGGGGCAAACTCCCCCCATTTTTTTTAATGCATGCCAGCAAAGGCACTACACAACACAAGACTAAACAATACATGGATTGCACTATAACGGTGACAAACGGTGCCCACAAACGGTTAGGGCCTACATAAAGCTGTCCCAACAGCAGAGCTTTCGTTTCAGCACCATTGAGTGAATCCTTACCACCGCTACACCTGGCTTTCAGCGGAACCTTGTCTGGAAGCGAAATAGTTCATTCAGCCTCATTTACTGCCTTTTAAAAACACTAATTTGATATGGCTGACTTGCTTAAACAAATGTGGTTTCTACTGACAATTGATATGTACAAACTATGGCATAAGGGAACAATGAGCGGAGAGGAAATCCGTAATTTCGATGAAGACATTAATGAGCGAGCTAAGACGGACGTCGTCGTAACAATTTGTTCAGCACTTTTTAAATAAAGTGACAGAATTCAGAACCTGGGCCGTTCTTACAGTATTCTCCCTGTACACCAAGTCAGAACTGTAGGATAAGTAAAGGGGGCATAAAAGCAGACAATGAAAGCTCTTAAGAGTATTCGATGATGACATTTCTCTAAAACAGGCTACATGTAAACCACCAAGTCAGAAAAGAAGGCTAAGTTATGAGGGGGAAAGGAACCAAATTATTATGGTGAGGCACATGGGCTACTAACAGCTTACTACACAACATATACTTATAATTACTTTCTTAGCTACATTATACATATCTCACTGGCATATTACATCATTTTTGCAGCAGCATTTAAGACATTTTTGGACTCACCTTGTTGTGCTGTCCTCACTTGAACAGGAAGGTGGCGCAGTGGTCCTTTTTGTGGCAAATTTTGTCATAGAACTTTCAAGACAACTAGGAACTCTGAAAAAATCAAGGTTGAATCATGTCAGAGATCTTCGGGTCAGAGCTCTAGAAAGAGGCCCGAGTTCCCAACTTCAAATTCACAGACTTGGACAACATACCCTCTCCACCGAATAGCAGGCTAGTGCTTATGCACCGAATAGCAGGCTAGTTAGCCACTGATTCCTTCCAAATCACATATTTTTGAATTTGAACTTGTTGTCTAATGTTTATGTCCAATGGCCGAAGGAGCACCAATAAGTTTCATCTATAATTTCTCTTCATATGGCAAGGATTGTAAAGGATTTGCAGGAGATTGTCGACTTGATTCATGAAGACTGCTTGTCTAGCTTGCTAGCTAAAATTTGATAGTATGATGTTGACATGATCAGTCCAATCAAAGCTCCAGTACATAAAGCATGATTTGACATCATTTAATCTGTGGCCAATGACCTTGAGCCTTCTTGGATGTGCACTTCTAATGTAAATCTATGACAACAACCAAGTGGCTTGAACTTTCTAGCTGTCCCTGTAGATTTGGCAGTGACGTAGTGTCCTTATGAGTGAGAGAACACTGAGCCAATCACGGTGCAACTTGAGAACATTATCAACCACTATGCTCTGTATTTTCCACTGGCTGCCCCTCCACCAAAGAAAGCACTGAGCTAGGCTGAAACAACTGCATTTTGGAGCTGCCTTACTCAAGAAAGCAAGAAAAGAGACTATGTTTGCATGCAGCTTTATTAACTCAATCAGTTTGCCAACTAATATGTGATACGTATTATTTTAATTAATTAATTTATTTGCTTAATGGGGGGGCTCTGCCCCACCTGCCCTGAATGACGGGTCGCCACTGGGAATATCAGATGATCGGGTTTCTAAATAGATCCACAATGTCAGTAGGACATTCCATTTGTGTGGTTTGCTATGATAAATATGGCCAGTAGGTGTTGCTCTAACTACTTGACTACAACTTTGAAGAAAGCTGCCAGTCATTATTTTCTCCACCTTCTCTGTCTCTCTACCTCCCTCTCTCTCTCCCCATCTCTCCCTCCCTGACTATCATTCCCTGTCTTCACCTCTCAGGTGGAGGGTCAGAGAGTGTGTGTGTGTGTGCATCAGAGTGTGTGTTTTCATTAATGTAAGCCTCTATCTGGCTCCTGGGAGTGTGTGCAAGTGGTAGTCATGGATTTTCCTCTTTACCTCTCCAGTCTCCTCTCTGTTTTCATCCACTGCTCAGGTAAGACATTTGAGGTTTTTGTGATTGTGTATTTCTGAAATAATCAAAACTTGGAAAATGGAGCAGAAGAGGATGGCTGTCGTTTTACATGCCCGTAATCAATTGTGCTATTTTTTTTTCATTGTTCGTAACTTATTTTTGAACTTATTTTGTACATAATGTTGCTGCTACCATCTCTTATGACCAAAAATAACTTCTGGACATCAGAACATGGATTACTCACCACAGACTGGAAGAAGCTTTTTCCTTTAACGAGTCCGATGAGAAAGATATACTGCTCTCCCGGGAACAGGCCCAGATCCACGTCATTTGTGTGAAGAAAAGACAGAGGAAAAGAGGATGCAGATCAGGCTGCCTTTTGAGAATCTGTAGGCGAGCGAGTAAACTCCCACTGCCATCAATTCTACTTGCTAACATGCAATCATTGTAAAATAAAATGGATGACCTACAATTATGATTATCCTACCAACAGGACATTAAGAACGGCAATGTCCAATGTTTCACCGTTTCGTGGCTGAAAGACGACACGGACAATTTATGCTAGAAGGATTTTCAATGCATCAGCAGAACAGAGAAGGTATGTCTGGGAAGACGAGGGTGGGTGGGTGTGTCTTTTTGTCAATAATAGCTGGTGTGCGATGTCTAATATTAAAGAAGTCTTGAGGTATTGCTCGCCTGAGGTAGAGTACGTTATGACGAGCTGTAGACAACACAATCTACGAAGAGAGTTCTCATCTATATTATTCGTAGCCGTCTATTTACCACCACAAACCGATGCTGGCACTAAGACCGCTCTCAACCAACTCTATAAGGCCATAAGCAAACAAGAAAATGCTCACCCAGAAGCAGCGCTCCTGGTGACCGGGGACTTCAATGCAGACTAAATTTAAATCAGATATACAACATTTTTACCAGCACGTCACATGTGCAACCAGAGGAAATAAAACTCTAGACCACCTTTACAAACAGAGATACTTACAAAGCTCTCCCTCACCCTCCATTTGGCAAATCTGACCATAATTATATCCTCCTGATTCCTGCTGACAAGCAAAAACTAAAGCAGGAAGTACCAGTGACTCGCTCAATACAGAAATGGTCAGATGGCGCGGATGCTACTCTACAAGACTGTTTTGCTACAGACTGGAATATGTTCCGGGATTCATCCACTGGCATTGAGGAGTATTCGACCTCAGTCATCAGCTTCATCAATAAGTGCATTGACGACGTCGTTCCCAAAGTGACAGTATGTACATACAGTATCCCAACCAGAAGCCATGGATTACAAGCAACATCCGCATCAAGCTAAAGGCTAGAGCTGCCGCTTTCAAGGAGCTGGACACAAATCCGGATGCCTATAAGAAATCCTGCTATGCCCTTAGACAAACCATCAAACAAGCAAAGCATCAATACAGGACTAAGATTGAATCCTACTACACTGGCTCTGATGCTCGTCGGATGTGGCAGGCCTTGAAAACTATTACGGACAACAAAGGGAAACCCAGACACTAGCTGCCCAGTGACGCGAGCCCACCAGATGAGCTAAATGCCTTTTATGCTCGCTTCGAGGCAAGCAACACTGAAGTCCCTGTGCCCAAGGAAGCGAAGGATACTTGCATAAATGATTACCGCCCCGCAGCACTCACGTCAGTAGCCATGAAGTGCTTTGAAAGGCTGGTCATGGCTCACATCAACACCATTATCCTAGAAACCCTAGACCCACTTCAATTCGCATACCGCTCCAACAGGTCCACAGATGACATAATCTCAATCGCACTCCACACTGCCCTTTCCCACCTGGACAAAAGGAACACGTATGTGCGAATGCTGTTCAATGACTACAGCTCAGCATTCAACACCATAGTGCCCACAAAGTTCATCACTAAGCTAAGGACCCTGGGACTAAACATCTCGCTCTGCAACTGGATCCTGGACTTCCTTGGGGCCGCCCCCAGGTGGTAAGGGTAGGCAACAACACGTCTGCCACGCTGATCCCCAACACTGGGGCCCCTCAGGGGTGTATACTTAGTCCCCTCCTGTACTCCCTGTTCACCCACGACTGCATGGCCAAACCTGACTCCAACACCATCATTAAGTTTGCAGACGACACCACAGTGGTAGGCCTGATCACGAACAACAATGAGACAGCGTATAGGGAGGAGGTCAGAGCACTGGTAGTGTGGTGCCAGGACAACAACCTCTCCCATAATGTGAGCAAGACAAAGGAGCTGATCGTGGACTACAGGCAAAGCCGGTCCGAACAGGCCCCCGTTAACATCAACGAGGCTGTAGTGGAGCAGGTCGAGAGTTTCAAGTTCCTTGGTGTCCACATCACCAATGATCTATCATGATCCAAACACACCAAGACAGTTGTGAAAAGGGCACGACAAAACTTTTGCAAGTAAGCATTTCATTGCACTGTTACACCCCTCTGTATTGTGTATATATGGTTAATAAAATTGGGTTTGATTTGATTTGATTTGTGACAGTAAAGATGCTTGCCATTTCAGGAGACATAGCTCCTGAAAAAGAGTAAAAGACACCAGGGATATATCTCTTACTAGATAAGACTAATAATACTAGATACACCAGGGATATATCTCTTACTAGATAAGACTAATAATACTAGATACACCAGGGATATATCTCTTACTAGATAAGACTAATAATACTAGATACACCAGGGATATATCTCTTACTAGATAAGACTAATAATACTAGATACACCAGGGATATATCTCTTACTAGATACGACTAATAATACTAGATACACCAGGGATATATCTCTTACTAGATAAGACTAATAATACTAGATACACCAGGGATATATCTCTTACTAGATAAGACTAATAATACTAGATACACCAGGGATATATCTCTTACTAGATAAGACTAATAATACTAGATACACCAGGGATATATCTCTTACTAGATAAGACTAATAATACTAGATACACCAGGGATATATCTCTTACTAGATACGACTAATAATACTAGATACACCAGGGATATATCTCTTACCAGATAAGACTAATAATACTAGATACACCAGGGATATATCTCTTACTAGATAAGACTAATAATACTAGATACACCAGGGATATATCTCTTACTAGATAAGACTAATAATACTAGATACACCAGGGATATATCTCAGGATAAATTTGTCCAGGATGGCTGTAGTGCTCCAAGCAACAAGGCAGACTTGTTGGATCAACACGAGATGCAGTTCAGCCTTTAGAGGAAGCAGAGCTTCAAGTAGGTTGTTGGAAATTCTCTCTGGTATGCTGGGTGTTTGGTGGTATAGATGAAGAGTGACGCAAAAAAAGCATGCTGTCAATCAGATGACTTTGAAGGAGTACCTGCAGGTCCAACCCCACCATTCAGCATCCAGTCCACACATCTACTCGCATCAGTCCTCCGCTCCTGTATGGACTACTCTACCACCAGCTGGGCCTCTGTCCATGGCCATGACACCAGTGCCCGGCTGGGCCTCTGTTCATGATCTCCACACCTATGCTCAGCTGTCCCTCGGTTAGACCCATCCTCTGCTCCTTACGGGCTAGGCATTATGATGGAGCCAGCGATCAGTCACTCTCCATTTTCAGTTAATTATATATAATTGTCATTATTTGTGTTAAATTGTTTGTCCCTGTGGTGTTTATTTAACTGTATATACAGCATCATACTCAAATGTATTCTCCCCTTCCTCTTAATTCACTCATTTCACCCAATTAATGTCAGTCTTTGACTGGTGTATGAACTATTTAATGTTCCTGCTTGTGCGCTACGTGCACTGATTTCAAACAATTAAGATTATGTTTATCACTCTCAGTCTTCCTCCAATTCTGTCTTCAATTACTTCCTTGATTTACAATCAAAACAACTTAGCCAACAAAGAGACAGGTTTTCATAATAAAAAGTTCTGGATGATGATGATGACAGATTTACAGGCTGAGAGGAACGAGGATTGGAAAAGAAAGCAATAAAAACGATTCAAGGCTTAAATACAGCAGCCGCGTTGGGATCAAATAGAATGAAATGTAGTTACAAAGCCCTTCTTACATCAGCTGATGTCACAAAGTGCTGTACAGAAACCCAGCCTAAAACCCCAAACAGCAAGCAATGCAGGTGTAGAAGCACGTTGGCTAGGAAAACCCCCCGAGAAAGGCCAGAACCAAGGAATAAACCTAGAGAGGAACCAGGCTATGAGGGGTGGCCAGTCCTCTTCTGGCCGTGCCGGGGTGGAGATTATAACAGAACATGGCCAAGATGTTCAAATGTTCAAAGATGACCAGCGCTGTCTAATAATAATCACAGTGGTTGTTGAGGGTGCAACAGGTCAGCACCTCAGGAGTAAATGTCAGTTGGCTTTTCATTGCCGATTATTCAGAGTATCTCTACCGCTCCTGCTGTCTCTAGAGAGTTAAAAACAGCAGGTCTGGGACAGGTAGCACGTCCGGTGAACAGGTCAGGGTTCCATAGCCGCAGGCAGAACAGTTGAAACTGGAGCAGCAGCACGGCCAGGTGGACTGGCGACAGCTAGGAGTCATCAGGCCAGGTAGTCCTGAGGCATGGTCCTAGGGCTCAGGTCCTCCGAGAGAGAGAAAGAAAGAGAGAAAGAGAATTGGAGAGAGCATACTTAAAGTCACACAGGACACCGGATAAGACAGGAGAAATACTCCAGATATAACAGACTGACCCTAGCCCCCCGACATAAACAACTGCAGCATAAATACTGGAGGCTGAGACAGGAGGAGTCGGGAGACACTGTTGCCCCATCCGACGACACCCCCGGACAGGGCCAAACAGGCAGGATATAACCCCACCCACATTGTAAAAGCACAGCTCCCACACCACTAGAGGGATATCTTCAACAACCAACTTACCATCCTGAGACAAGGCCGAGTATAGCCTACAAAGATCTCCGCCACGGCACAACCCAAGGGGGGGGCGCCAACCCGGACAGGAAGATCACGTCAGTGACTCAACCCACTCAAGTGACGCACCCCTCCTAGGGACGGCATGGAAGAGCACCAGTAAGCCAGTGACTCAGCCAGTGTAATAGGGTTAGAGGCAGAGAATCAAATCAAATCAAATCAAATTTATTTATATAGCCCTTCGTACATCAGCTGATATCTCAAAGTGCTGTACAGAAACCCAGCCTAAAACCCCAAACAGCAAGCAATGCAGGTGTAGAAGCACGGTGGCTAGGAAAAACTCCCTAGAATCCCAGTGGAGAGAGGGGAAACAGGCAGGCAGAGACAGAAAGAGCGGTTCGTTGTTCCAGTGCCTTTCCGTTCACATCCCTGGTCCAGACTACACTCAATCATAGGACCTACTGAAGAGATGAGTCTTCAAAAAAGACTTAAAGGTTGAGACCGAGTCTGTCTCTCACATGGGCAGGCAGACCATTCCATAAAAAATGGAGCTCTATAGGAGAAAGCCATGCCTCCAGCTGTTTGCTTAGACATTCTAGGGACAGTAAGGAGGCCTGGTCTTGTGACTGTAGCGTACGTGTAGGTATGTACGGCAGGACCAAATCGGAAAGATAGGGAGGAGCAAGCCCATGTAATGCTTTGTAGTTTAGCAGTAAAACCTTGAAATCAGCCCTTGCCTTAACAGGAAGCCAGTGTACAGAGGCTAGAACTGGAGTAATATGATCACATTTTTTGGGATCTAGTCAAGATTCTAGCAGCCGTGTTTAGCACTAACGGAAGTTTATTTAGTGCTTTATCCGGGTAGCCGGAAAGTAGAGCATTGCAGTAGTCTAACCTAGAAGTGACAAAAGCATGGATTAATTTTTCTGCATCATTTTTGGACAGAAAGTTTCAGATTTTTGCAATTTCTTGATATGTTCGTCAAAAGAGAGATTAGGGTCCAGAGTAACGCTGAGATCCTTCACAGTTTTATTTGAGACGATTGTACAACCATCAAGATTTATTGTCAGATACAACAGAAGATCTCTTTGTTTCTTGGAACCTAGAACAAGCATCTATGTTTTGTCTGAATTTAAAAGTAAAACATTTGTTGCCATCCCCTTCCTTATGTCTGAAACATAGGCTTCCAGGGAGGGCAATTTTGGGGCTTCACCATGTTTCATCGAAATGTACAGCTGTGTGTCAACCGCATAGCAGTGAAAGTTAACATTATGTTTCCGAATGACATTACCAAGAGGTAAAATATATAGTGAAAACAATAGTGGTCCTAAAACAGAACGTTGATGAACACCGAAGTGTACAGTTGATTTGTCAGAGGACAAACCATCCACAGAGACAAACATATCTTTCCGACAGATTAGATCTAAACCAGGCCAGAACTTGTCCGTGTAGACCAATTTGGGTTTCCAATCTCTCCAAAAGATCCAATTTGTAAGTCGCTCTGGATAAGAGCGTCTGCTAAATGACTTAAATGTAAATGTAAATGTAATGTGGTGATCAATGGTATCAAAGGCAGCACTAAGGTCTAGGAGCATGAGGACAGATGCAGAGCCTCGGTCTGACGACATTAAAAGGTAATTTACCACCTTCACAAGTGCAGTCTCAGTGTTGTGATGGGGTCTAAAACCAGACTGAAGCGTTTCGTATACATTGTTAGTCTTTCAGGAAGCAGTGAGTTGCTGCTCAACAGCCTTTTCAAAATTATTTGAGAGGAATGGGAGATTCGATATAGGCCGATAGTTTCTAATATTTTCTGGGTCAAGGTTTGGCTTTTTCAAGAGGCTTTATCACTGCCACTTTTAGTGAGTTTGGTGCACATCCGGTCGATAGAGAGCCGTTTATTATGTTCAACATAAGAGGGTCAAGCACAGGAAGCAGCTCTTTCAGTAGTTTAGTTGGAATAGGGTCCAGTATGCAGCTTGATGGTTTAGAGGCCATGATTATTTTCATCAATGTGTCAAGAGATATAGTATTAAAAAACTTGAGTGTCTCCCTTGATCCTAGGTCCTGGCACAGTTGTGCAGACTCAGGACAACTGGGCTTTGAGATTGAGATTTAAAGAGGAGTCCGTAATTTGATTTAAAGAGGAGTCCGTAATTTGCTTTCTAATGATCATGATCTTATCCTCAAAGAAGTTCATGAATTTATCACTGCTGAAGTGAAAGCCATCCTCTCTTTGGGAATGCAGCTTTTTAGTTAGCTTTGCGACAGTATCAAAAATAAATGTTGGATTGTTCTTATTTTCCCCAAATAAATTGGAAAAATAGGATGATCGAGCAGCAGTGAGGGCTCTAACAGCCTGTTGCCTGGCTTGCACCCTATTCCATTGTGGAGCTAGGGGAGTTAGAGCCCTGTCTATGTTCATAGATAAGATGAGAGCACCCCTCCAGCTAGGATGGAGTCCGTTACTCCTCAACAGGTCAGGCTTGGTCCTGTTTGTGGGTGAGTCACAGAAAGAGGGCCAAATATCTACAAATTCTATCTTTTGGGAGGGGCAGAAAAAAGTTTTCAACCAGCGATTGAGTTGTGAGACTCTGCTGTAGAGCTCATCACTCCCCCTAACTGGGAGGGGGCCAGAGATAATTACTCGATGCCGACATATCTTTCTAGCTGATTTACAAGCTGAAGCTATGTTGCGCTTGGTGACCTCTGACTGTTTCATCCTAACATCGTTGGTAACAATATCCCTATACTCTCTATATTCGCCAGTTTTAGCTTTAGCCAGCACCATCTTCAGATTAGCCTTAACATTGGTAGCCCTGCCCCCTGGTAAACAGTGTATGATCGCTGGATGATTTGTTTTAAGTCTAATACTGCGGGTAATGAAGTCGCCAATGACTAGGGTTTTCAATTTGTCAGAGTTAATGGTGGGAGTTTTCGGCGCCTCAGACCCCGTAACGGGAGGAGTAGAGACCAGAGAAGGCTAGGCCTCTGACTCCGACTCACTACTTAATGGGGAGAACCGGTTGAAAGTTTCTGTCGGCTGAATGAGCGACACTGGTTGAGCGTTCCTACAGCATTTCCTTCCAGAAGCCATGAGAAAGTTGTCCGGCTGCGGGGACTGTGCAAGGGAATTTATACTACTATCTGTACTTACTGGTGGCACAGACGCTGTTTCATCCTTTCCTACACTGAAATTACCCTTGCTTAACGATTGCGTCTGAAGCTGGGCTTGCAGCATAGCTATCCTCACCGTAATGCAATCGTTCTCCTGTATATTATGAGTACAGCGACTGCAATTAGAAGGCATCATGTTAATGTTACTACTTAGTTTCGGCTGGTGGAGGTCCCGAAGAACCACGTCTAGATAAAGCGTTCAGAGTGAAAGAGGATGTTGGGTCGGCAACGGTGAGTATGTTCATTCTTGGTAGAAATTGCGAATTTGCTACACTTGTTAATTGCTGGTGGCACAACCTCGACTAACTTGTTGGACGACGGCTTCTTGAAGATATCCTCTGTACATTTACCCCGAATTAGCCTGGTAAAGGTACTGCTTTTCTCTCCATTCTTCTTCACTTCATATATTTATCGTCAATGTTTGAATAATCTTCATTGTTCAAGTTAACACCGCTCCCTGGTGGTCTAGTGGTTAGGATTTGATGCTCTCACCGCTGTAATCCGGGTTCGATTCCTAGTTAGGGAATTACATTTTCGCCTCTCGGCATAATGTTTTTGATGGTGATGAGTAGAAGACATATATGCTACATAGGCTACAACAAAAAATGTCATATATTTTTTTTGTCTCAATGGGAGAATTACATCCTAATGAATAGCCAGCCGGCTCTTGTTCATGACATTGGTGGGACCTACAGATTCTAAGACTACCCATCCATCACATTCCATCCAAAGACAACCATTTTATTTTCCTATTTTCAGAGGAAATGATATAATAACTCAATGCATTCATGCAACACTGAGATGAAACCTGGCAGTCCTTGCCTTGAACAGTGCCCCTTGCGTGTTTATTACAGCCTGAGCATGTGTGTGAAAGGGACTGATGAATTGTGATATCCACTTTATCTAGACCAATAGTCAGATTCAGACTCTCTCATAATAAAGAGGAAAGAAATCTTTCTGACTCGGCTACTGTTGGTGCTCAGCTCACCCCTTCCCTCTCTGTCTTATTGCTTCTGTCTCTCTTCCCCCTGCAGAGATGGATTGCGTGCCTTGGCTGAGCTGCGCAGCTGCTGCAGAGATCTCACGGCGGCGCAGATGAAAGTATCGGTCTGGGCTTTGTCGCAGCACCGAGAGCTCGCTCCTTCGGCCCCGTCTCGTGATCATCATCACATCCATCACCAAAAACGCCGTGCCGTGCATAGACACCCACGACAACCAACATTCGAGCGGATAATAAGAGAAAAGCCGATAGGTCAATAAATAGCCTAAATATGGCGGCTATAACCGCGTTATAACCGTAAACATCGACTGACGGTAGGGACTATTGCCTCGATAACCTAACCGCGCAACAGAAGAGGAGGAAAGACACACTTGTTCAGGAACATCACTTGTGTAGGTCGGGTCGGAAGATGTATGCAGCAATGCAGACTTTACTCAATTAAGCTTGTCAATGAATCGAGGCTATATCAATCTGCATGCCCCTCTGTCCATCGCGCTCTCTCTCTGTTCTGATTAGGTCCGTCCATTGAGGTTTGTCTGTCTGTCTGTGTTTCCATACAGAGGCTGCTCACTGGCCCAAAGAGACATGAGACAACTGCAGGAGGCAGGTAACTAGGCAACGATAGAAACACTGCACGCGCCACGGCGGGATAACATGGGGTACAAGGTAAGCGCGCGACCCCCCCACTGCATCCTATAATGACTAGTTGTCGTTAATTCAACATGCATCTAACGTGCTTTGAATATATATGTTGTTATGGAACAGTGCCTTATTGTATATTATGGAAGGAAAGTAGGTAGGTAACCAACTACTGGAAATGTACCAGTGTGGATGGAAATTATGTTATTTCATGTTGAAAAGCAGGGCAATGTTGATATATTGGATTTGATAGCTAACGTTAATCGTTTTCAGGGTTTTTGGTGTGTCTTAACACTTAGTTTTTTTGTGCGGTGGTGGTGAATGAGTTTGGTCCCAGATCTGTTGGTCCTCTTGCCACCTCCATTGCTCATTATCAAGCCAAACATCATTGGCATGACAATGAGTGACAAGGAGTTGGCATGATAGCAAAAACAAACTGGTATTCAGGTTAGTACATGAGAGCATTATGAGGCATACCCGAATCCATGAGAGGGCAAGTTGAAACATGGCAGTTTTAGTTTTATGTCCCTATGTAAAAATAGCAAAAAAGCTCTAAATGATTGAGTGACACAGGTTGGCGCAAAATCTGTATCTTCGCTGAGCTGTGTCAGCACCATGGACAGAGCATTCAGCGGTATGTGTAAGGGGGCTGTGGAGAGCCACTTGGGCGGTTAGGTATGACTCCTTTGGGTTTCCATAAAATGTGGGAAAATCTCATCTGTGGTAGGCTAAGTTAATAAATGATAGGCCTCAGTCTGTAATATCTGATTTTCATTTATTAGGGCAAGGTCAAGTTTACTCTTGAAGCTGCTTTACTCAACTCTGCCTCACGCCCCACCATTACAGAGTTTAGTTCGCTTCTTAGCTAGCTGTAAAAATTGTTAGTGTTATTAACCTTAGCCTATTTAGCTAGCGCGAACCAGCTAATCTGCCACTACCATGTTGGATATCAGAAATTGGCTTCGCAAAGTACTCAAACAAAGCCAAAAGAGAGCGATGAGCAGCAGCAGCATCAAACCACGTAGCCCAGCATCCAAGCTCTAGCTATTTATGAGTGCAGAGCCGTCCCCCTCTTCCACAAGCGCCGCCAGGATAATAGCCCCACAGCCCCCTCCACCTCCAACTGTTCCTGACGATCATGGAACAGAGGTACCAGCCCAGGTTAGCCTAGAATCCTACCATAGCCACAGGTTTTCTGTCCAAAAACGTTAATTAAATAGCAATTGGAATGGTATCAAACACATGGACACCATGTGTTTGATGTATTTGATACCATTCCACTCATCCCGCTCCAGCCATTACCACAAGCCTGTCCTCCCCAATTAAGGTGCCAACAACTTCCTGTGATAGAAAGAGAGTGTCTGGAATACTCAGTTACGGCAGATGCAGCATTTTGTTTCCCATTTAGAATGTTCTGTGTTGGGTCCAATGCTATTTCAGACAAGGCCTTCTCCTATGCTGGGTATTCTAACTCGAATCATGCTATTGATAGTACCAATGGATTCGCTAGGCAGGCATCAAGTAAAGAGCATTTGAAATGCACTGCACTGTGGAAACAAAAACAGGTTTGGGTATGGGTACTGAGGTATTAACACTTGTTAATGATGGGCAGCTGGCAAGAAATCGCATGTTTGTGTCAGCGATTGCGGATGAAACATACTCTCTGGAAATACAAGCATTAAATCGTAGGGCTCATGAGTGAGATTGTCACTGAGGAAGCTACGTGCAATAACTCATTTTCCACTTTGACAAAAGTGTTCAGTCAGCACAGAAAAAGCATGCTGCACGCGAGGAAAGCTAAGCTAATTCAACTGACATTTGAGGGGGATCTTATAAGAAGATTTGGGGGAGAATGGAAAGATCAATTACTCAGGAAATTCCACAGAGCATCAAGGAGGCTTCAACTGGTCTGAAAAGGTAAGAAAGAATCTAGCTGTTTTTAAACATGTTTTTAATCTGCTTTAGTTTGTAGTGCTCTGTCCATGGTGATGCTAGAGAGCAGCTGAGATTTCGCGCCAACCTGTTACTTCTTGGTCAAATGCATTTAAACATTTAAACAGAATACGTTTTTTTGTGGTATAGTGTGATGTAAGCAGAATTCAATATAATTCCAATGCAAAATTCCAAATGACGCCCCTGGGTATAGCTACATATATAAGGAGTTCCTACATATGCTGAGCACTAGTTGGCTGCTTTTACTTCAATCTGCGGTCCAACTCATCCCAAACCATCTCAATTCCGGTTGAGTTTGGGTTATTGTGGAGATCAGGTCATCTGACACAGCACTCCATCACTTTTCTTGGTCAAATAGCCCTTACACAGCCTGGAAGTGTATTTTGGGTCATTGTCCTGTTGAAAAATTAATTATAGTCCCAATAAACGCAAATCAGATGGGATGGTGTATTGCTGCAGAATGCTATGGTTGTAATGGTCCTGTGTTTAGCTGGTGTAGAGAGTCAGGCGCAGGACAGCAGATATAAGTAATCAACGTACTTTACTCAAATTTACAAAAATAAAAAGCAACATAGCGAGCCTACAAAAACGGACCGATGTACAAAGAACAATCACTCACAAACAAAACATGGGGAACAGAGGGTTAAATAATAAACAGGTAATTGGTTGAGTGAAGCCAGGTGTGAAAGACAAAGACAGAACAAATGAAAAATTAAAAGTGGATTGTCGGTGGCTAGAAGACCGGTGACGTCGACCGCCGAACGCCGCCCGAACAAGGAGAGGGACGGGACTTCGGCGGATGTCGTGACAGTGGTAGCCATGCTGGTTAAGTGTGACTTGAATTCTAAATAAATAACAGCCAGTGTCACCACAAAAATAACTCCACACTATCACACCTCCTCCTCCATGCTTCACGGTGGGAACCAAACATGCGGAGATCATCCGCTCACCTACTCTGCATCTCACAAAGACATGGCGGTTGGGACCAAGAATCTCAAATTCGGACTCATTAGACCAAAAGACAGATTTCCACCGGTCTAATGTCCATTGCTCGTGTTTCTTGGTCCAAGCAAGTATTTTCTTCTGATTAGTGTCCTTTAGTAGTGGTTTCTTTGCAGCAATTCGACCATGAAGGCCTGATTGAGTCAAATCATCAAGGAACCCACCAGGTACAACCCTAAATCCGTAAACATGGGCACCCTCATAGACATTATCCTGACCAACTTGCCCTCCAAATACACCTCTGCTGTCTTCAATCAGGATCTCAGCGATCACTGCCTCTTTGCCTGTATCCGCTACGGGTCCGCGATCAAACGACCACCCCTCAATACTGTCAAATGCTCCCTTAAACACTTCAACGAGCAGGCCTTTCTAATCGACCTGGCCCGGGTATCTTGGAAGGATATTGACTTCATCCCGTCAGTTGAGGATGCCTGGTAACTTCCTCACCATCTTAGATAAGCATGCTCCGTTCAAACAATGCAGAACTAAGAACAGATATAGCCCTTGGTTCATTCCAGACCTGACTGCCCTCGACCAGCACAAAAACATCCTGTGGCAGACTGCAATAGCATCGAATTGTCCCTGCGATATGCAACTGTTCAGGGAAGTCAGGAACCAATACACACAGTCAGTCAGGAAAGCAAAGGGCAGCTTTTTCAAGCAGAAATTTGCATCCTGTAGCTCTAACTCCAAAAAGTTCTGGGACACTGTAAAGTCCTTGGAGAACAAGAGCACCTCCTCCCAAATGCCCACTGCACTGAGGCAAGGTAACACGGTCACCACCGATAAATCCATGATAATCGAAAACTTCAACAAGCATTTCGCAACAGCTCGGCCAACAGCTCCCCCCCCCCCGCAGCTACTCGCTCAAGCCCCCCCAGCTTCTCCTTTACCCAAATCCAGATAGCAGATGTTCTGAGAGAGCTGCAGAACATGAACCCATACAAGTCAGCTGGGCTTGACAATCTGGACCCTCTATTTCTGAAACTATCTGCCGCCATTGTCGCAACCCCTATTACCAGCCTGTTCAAACTCTTTTTCGTATCATCTGAGATCCCCAAGGATTGGAAAGCTGCCGCGGTCATCCCCCTCTTCAAAGAGGGAGACACCCTGGACCCAAACTGTTACAGACCTATATCCATCCTGCCCTGCCTATCTAAGGTCTTCGAAAGCCAAGTTAACAAACAGATCACTGACCATCTCGAATCCCACCGTACCTTCTCCGCTGTGCAATCCGGTTTCCGAGCCGGTCACGGGTGCACCTCAGCCACGCTCAAGGTACTAGACGATACCATAACCGCCATCGATAAAAGACAGTACTGTGCAGCCGTCTTCATCGACCTGGCAATCACCATATTCTTCTCGGCAGACTCAGTAGCCTCGGTTTTTCTAATGACTGCCTTGCCTGGTTCAACAACTACTTTGCAGACAGAGTTCAGTGTGTCAAATCAGAGGGCATGTTGTCCGGTCCTCTGGCAGTCACCATGGGGGTACCACAGGGTTCAATTCTCAGGCCGACTCTTTTCTCTGTAAATATCAATGATGTTGCTCTTGCTGCGGGCGATTCCCTGATCCACCTCTACGCAGACGACACCATTCTGTATACTTCTGGCCCTTCCTTGGACACTGTGCTATCTAACCTCCAAACGAGCTTCAATGCCATACAACACTCCTTCCGTGGCCTCCAACTGCTCTTAAACGCTAGTAAAACCAAATGCATGCTTTTCAACCGTTCGCTGCAGGCACCCGCACGCCCGACTAGCATCACCACCCAGGATGGTTCCGACCTAGAATATGTGGACATCTATAAGTACCTAGGTGTCTAGCTAGACTGTAAACTCTCCTTCCAGACTCACATCAAACATCTCCAATCCAAAATCAAATTTAGAGTCCGCTTTCTATTTCGCAACAAAGCCTCCTTCATTCACACCGCCAAACTTACCCGAGTAAAACTGACTATCCTACCGATCCTCAACTTCGGCGATGTCATCTATAAAATAGCTTCCAATACTCTACTCAGCAAACTAGATGCAGTTTATTACAGTGCCCTCCGTTTTCTTACTAATGCACCTTATACCACCCACCACTGCAACCTGTATGCTCTAGTCGGCTGGCCCTCGCTACATATTCGTTACCAGACCCACTGGCTCCAGGTCATCTACAAGTCCATGCTAGGTAAAGCTCCGCCTTATCTCAGTTCACTGGTCACGATGGCAACACTCACCCGTAGCACACGCTCCAGCAGGTGTATCTCACTGATCATCCCTCAAGCCAACACCTCATTTGGCCGCCTTTCCTTCCAGTTCTCTGCTGTCTGTGACTGGAATGAATTGCAAAAATTGCTGAAGTTGGAGACTTTTATTTCCATCACCAACTTTAAACATCTGCTATCTGAGCAGCTAACCGATCGCTGCAGCTGTACATAATCCATCTGTAAATAGCCCACCCAATTAAACCAATCATCCCCATACTGTTTTATTTATTTCCTTTTCTGCTCTTTTGCACACCAGTATCTCTACTTATACATGATCATTTGATCATTTATCACTCCAGTGTTAATCTGCTAAATTGTAATTATTTGCTCCTATGCCTATTTATTGCCTACCTCCTCATGCCTTTTGCATAGAATGTATATAGACTATTTTTTCCTACTGTGTTATTGACTTGTTTATTGTTTACTCCATGTGTAACTCTGTGTTGTTGTCTGTTCACACTGCTATGCTTTATCGTGGCCAGGTCGCAGTTGTAAATGAGAACTTGTTCTCAACTAGCCTACCTGGTTAAATAAAGGTGAAAAAAAGAAGAAAAAAAAGAAGTCTCCTCTGAACAGTTGATGTTGACATGTGTCTGTTACTTGAACTCTGTGAAGCATTTATTTAGGCTGCAATCTGAGGTGCAGTTAACTCTAATGAACTTATCCTCTGCAGCAAAGGTAACTCTGGGTCTTCCTTTCCTTTGGAGGTTCTCATGAGAGCCAGTTTCATCATAGCTCTTGAAGGTTTTGGTGACTACACTTGAAGAAACTCTCAAAGTTTTGGAAATTTTACGGAATGACTGACCTTCATGTCTTAAAGTAATGATGGATTGTAGATTCTCTTTGTTTATTTGGTCTTATGTCAATAGGGCTATATTATATATACCACCCCTAACTTGTCACAACACAACTGATTGGCTCAAACGCATTAAGAAGGAAAGAAATTCCACAAATTAACGTTTAACAAGGCACACCTGTTAATTGAAATGCACTCCAGGTGACCTTCTCATGCAGCTGGTTGAGAGAATGCCAAGAGTTTGTAAAGCTGCCATTAAGGCAAAGGGTGGCTATTTGAATAATCTCAAATATAAATATATTTAGGTTTGTTTAACACTTTTTTGGTTACCTCATGATTCCATATGTGTTATTTCATAGTTTTGATGTCTTCACTATTATTCTACAATGTAGAAAATCGTCAAAAATAAAGAAAAACTCTTGAATGAGTCGGTGTGTCCAAATTTTTGACTGGTACTGTATACATTCTACTATGGTTTTCTTGGTAGCCTATTATTGCTGAACTCATGAGCGCCCAGCAGCATGGTTTTCCATGTTTGAAGGGGGCTTATAGGCCTATTTATTTGCAAGACAGATGTGCATGGCTGCATCTCACTGTGTTAGGCTGCATGCTATGCTTTGGTTATTTGGATCTCCATTCACCTTTTCGTTACTGCGTTTGTTAACTGTTAATGCAATATAGATTGTTTCATACCTTTATCAACCTGATATTTTGTTTACTAGGCCTACTACTTCGTACCACTGTTTTGTTCTGTTAACATTCATTAATTCACATTCGCAGTTGTGTCAGTATTCTAAGCCAAACTGCTGTCTGGAAATACTTACACAGGGACACTCAAAGTCAGTTAAATTAATACTTGTTTATTGTCAGAGTGCTGGAGAGGTTCCAACCAACTCAATGCACCACAGTGAGTGTATCTCACTGATCATCCCTAAAGCCAACACCTCATTCGGCCGCCTTTCGTTCCAGTACTCTGCTGCCTGTGACTGGAACGAATTGCAAAAATCGCTGAAGTTGGAGACCTTTATCTCCCTCACCAACTTCAAACATCAGCTATCTGAGCAGCTAACCGATCGCTGCAGCTGTACATAATCTATTGGTAAATAGCCCACCCATTTTCACCTACCTCATCCCCACAGTTTTTATTTATTTACTTTTCTGCTCTTTTGCACACCAATATCTCTACCTGTACATGATCATTTATCAATCCAGTGTTAATCTGCAATATTGTAATTATTCGCCTACCTCCTCATGCCTTTTGCACACATTGTATATAGACTCCCCTTTTTTTCTACTGTGACTTGTTAATTGTTTACTCCATGTGTAACTCTGTTGTCTGTTCACACTGCTATGCTTTATCTTGGCCAGGTCGCAGTTGTAAATGAGAACTTGTTCTCAACTAGCCTACCTGGTTAAATAAAGGTGAAATAAAAAAATTAAAAAAATTAAAAAAGTACACGTCAATCAGGAGCTCTGCTGGGGCAGTCCCAGCAGATGTCTTATATACGGCTATACACAGACAAATTATATTTACATGATTTAGCATAATTATTCAATCATTATCATTTTGTTTCATAACATGTGACAGACCAACACATCACGAGGCTTCTTCTCTAAGCTGAGACCTTGAAACTGAGATATCTTTAGTTCGTTCTCAAAACACGGTCTGTGTGTACTGCCAAATTGCAGCTATTGTTAGTGGGTATTTGTACAGTCAGCCACTTGCATGAACACAGAAATTGGTTATTTGAACAGCACATGAATAGAAGACAGAAATTAGTTATAAGAAAGGCACAAACATTAACATTTCCTTTACACTGCTATTCAGTATTTCTTTGCATGCATGAGTAACTAGGCTGTTACTTTAAGCATACAGTTTGCATTATTTTGTTTCGACAGCTGTATTTTTGTCTGCATTCACTGTTCTTGTTGCCTATGTTCATTACTAAAATAGCCTTGTTTTAAAACCTCTTGGGGCTAGGGGGCAGAATTTTCACTTTTGGATCAATAGCGTGCCCAATTTCAACTTCCTGCTACTGCCAAGAGTATAAGATATGCATATTATTCGTAGATTTCGATAGAAAACACCCTGAAGTTTCTAAAACTGTTTGAATCATGTCTGTGAGTATAACAGAAGTTATGTAGCAGGCAAAACCCTGAGGACTAACCGTTCAGAACAGGTCTCTGTCTGTTCAGTGATTTCTCATTGGCAAACAATATTTCTTAGGAACTGGTTTTCAGTTCCTACCGCTTCCACTGGATGTCACCAGTCTTTGGAATTTGGTTGAGGTTATTCCTTTGTGCAATGAAGAAGTAGGCCAACTTGGAACTGGGTAACACTGTTGAGAGTTGCGCAAGATGTGAAAAGTAGAGCTGGTTTGTTGTCTTCCTGTATTGAACAACAGATAGACCCGTCTACAATTTGATCGATTATTAACATTTAAAAATACCTAAAGTTCTATTACAAAAGTATTTTGAAATATTTTGGCAAAGTTCATAGGCAACTTTTGAAATATTTTGTAGTGACGTTGCGTTTTTTGGAAGCTGTTTTTTTCTGGATCAAAAGCGCTTTATAAATTGACATTTGGATATATATGGACGGAATTAATCGAACAAAAGGACCAATTGTGATGTTTATGGGACATATTGGAGTGCCAACAAAAGAAGCTTGTCAAAGGTAATGCATGTTTTATATTTTATTTCTGCGTTTTGTGTAGCTCCTGCAGTGTTGAAATATGCTACCCTCTTTGTTGTCATCAGATAATAGCTTCTTATGCTTATGCTTTCGCCGAAAAGCCTTTTTAAAATCTGACATGTTGGCTGGATTCACAACGAGTGTGTCACGCCTTGGTCTTAGTATTTTGTGTTTTAGTTTATTAGTTAGTCAGACCAGGGAGTGACATGGGGTTATTATGTCTTGTGTTTTTGTATTGGGGTTTGTAGTGTCTGGGATTGTAGTTGATTAGGGGTGTGTGTGTGTGTTTATTAGGTTGGCTGCCTGAGGCGGTTCTCAATCAAAGTCAGGTGATTCTCGTTGTCGCTGATTGGGAACCGTATTTAGGTAGCCTGGTTTTCGCCTTGTATTTCGTGGGTGATTGTTCCTGTCTCTGTGTAGTTTGCACCAGTCAGGCTGTAATTGGTTTTACGTTCAGTTTGTTATTTTTGTATTTATTAGTTATTCGTGTTAGTTCGTTCGTTTTGTCTTCTCTAAATAAACATGAGTAACTTACACGCTGCATTTCGGTCCGACTCTCCTTCAACAAAAAAAGAACGCCGTTACAGAATCACCCACCAAACACGGACCGAGCAGCGTGTCAACAGGCAGGAGCAGCGCAAAGAGGAGCCGCGCAAAGAGGAGCCTCGTTTTAAGGATTTCTGGACATGGGAGGAAATCCTGGACGGACGAGGACCCTGGGCTAAACCAGAAGAGTGTAGCCGCCCTAAAGCGCAGTAGGCGAAGAGTAAACAGGAGCAGCGTGTTAACAGGCAGCGACAGCTGGAGCAGCAAAGGGAGGAGGAATCATTCAGAGAATGGACATGGGATTTAACGACGTGGGAAGAAATAGATAGGTGGGCGGCCGACCCAGAGAGAGTGCCGGAGCCCGCCTGGGATTCACTGGAGCAGTGCGAAGAGGGCTATCGAAGATTGGAGTTGAAAAGAAAGTCACGGCGGCGCAGAGCGAAAACCGAAAAGCAGCCCCAAAATTTTTTTGGGGGGGGCTATCAGGGAGTATGGCTGCGTCAGGTAGGAGACCTGCGCAATCTCCCTGTGCGTACCGGGGGGCTAGAGAGACCGGGCAGGCACCGTGTTATGCAGTGGTGCGCACTGTGTCCCCAGTGCGGGTGCATAGCCCGGTGCGGTATATTTCAGCTCCGCGTATCGGCCGGGCTAGATTGAGCGTCGAGCCAAATGCTATGAAGCCGGCTCTACGCATCCGTTCTCCAGTGCGTCTCCTTGGGCCGGTTTTCATGGCACCAGCCTTGCGCTCTGTGTCTCCGGTTCGCCTACATAGCCCAGTGCGGGCTATTTCTCCTCACAGCACTGGCAGGACAACCGAGAGTATTCAACCAGGTAAGGTTGGGCAGGCTCGGTGCTCAAGAGCTCCAGTGCGCCTGCATGGTCCGGTCTATCCAGAACCACCTCCACACCCAAGCCCTCCAGTAGCAGCTCCCCGCACTAGGCTTCCTGTGCGTGTCCTCGGCCAAATACCACCAGTGCCAGTACCACGCATCAGGCCTACAGTGCGCCTCGCCTGTTCAGCGCAGCCAGCGCTTTCTCCCTCTCCTGCGCTGTCGGAGTCTCCCGTCTGTTCAGCGGTTCTAGAGCCTTCCTCCTCTACAGCGCTGCCGGAGCCTCCTGTCTGTATACAGCAGCCTGAGCTGCTAGTCTGCATGGAGCAGCTAGTCTGCATGGAGCAGCCAGAGCTGTCAGTTTGCATAGAACAGCCTGAGCTGCTAGTCTGCATGGAGCAGCTAGTCTGCATGGAGCAGCCAGATCTGCCAGTCAGCCAGACTCTTCCAGATCTGCCAGTCAGCCAGACTCTTCCAGTCAGCCAGACTCTTCCAGTCAGCCAGACTCTTCCAGTCAGCCAGACTCTTCCAGATCTGCCAGTCAATCAGACTCTTCCAGATCTGCCAGTCAGCCAGACTCTTCCAGTCAGCCAGACTCTTCCAGTCAGCCAGACTCTTCCAGATCTGCCAGTCGACCAGACTCTTCCAGATCTGCCAGTCAGCCAGACTATTCCAATCAACCAGACTCTTCCAGTCAGCCAGACTCTTCCAGATCTGCCAGTCGACCAGACTCTTCCAGATCTGCCAGTCGACCAGACTCTTCCAGATCTGCCAGTCAACCAGACTCTTCCAGATCTGCCAGTCAGCCAGACACTTCCAGATCTGCCAGTCAACCAGACTCTTCCAGATATGCCAGTCAACCAGACCCTTCCAGATCTGCCAGTCAACCAGACTCTTCCAGATCTGCTAGTCAGCCAGGATCCGCCAGTCGGCCAGGATCCGCCAGTCAGCCAGGATCCGCCAGTCGGCCAGGATCTGCCAGTCAGCCAGGATCCGCCAGTCAGCCTGGATCTGCCGGATTCAACTACCTGGCTGGGCTTCATCTCAGTACTGGGCTTTTTCTCAGTACTGGGCTGCCTCTCAGTGCTGAGCTGCCCCTCAGTGCCGAGCTGCCCCTCAGTCCCGAACTGCCCCTCAGTCCCGAGCTGCCCCTCAGTCCCGAGCTGCCCCTCAGTCCCGAGCTGTCCCTCAGTCCCGAGCTGTCCCTCAGTCCCGAGCTGCCTCAGTCCCGAGCTGCCCCTCAGTCACGAGCTGCTCCTCTATTATGTAGGGTTCTGGGTGAGGACTATTCGGCCATGGTCGGCGGTTAGGGTGGATTATCCATGGACGCGAAGGGGAGGAACAATGACAATTATGAAGTGGGGTCCACGTCCGGAGCCGGAACCGCCACCATGGATAGACGCCCACCCGGACCCTCCCTATGGTTTTGAGGTGCGTTCGGGAGTCCGCACCTTAGGGGGGGGGGTTCTGTCACGCCTTGGTCTTAGTATTTTGTGTTTTAGTTTATTAGTTAGTCAGACCAGGGTGTGACATGGGGTTATTATGTATTGTGTTTTTGTATTGGGGTTTGTAGTGTCTGGGATTGTAGTTGATTAGGGGTGTGTGTGTGTGTGTTTATTAGGTTGGCTGCCTGAGGCGGTTCTCAATCAGGGTCAGGTGATTCTCGTTGTTGCTGATTGGGAACCGTATTTAGGTAGCCTGGTTTTCGCCTTGTATTTCGTGGGTGATTGTTCCTGTCTCTGTGTAGTTTGCACCAGTCAGGCTGTAATTGGTTTTACGTTCAGTTTGTTATTTTTGTATTTATTAGTTATTCGTGTTAGTTCGTTCGTTTTGTCTTCTCTAAATAAACATGAGTAACTTACACGCTGCATTTCGGTCCGACTCTCCTTTAACAAAAAAAAAAAAACGCCGTTACAGAGTGTAGCTTTAATTGAGTATCTTAGATGTGTGATTTAATGAAAGTTTGATTTGATATCATTTTTTTAAAATTTGTCGCTGCATTATGCTGATACAGATTTCGTATGGAACGCTGTTTAGGTCTTTGCGTGTCAAATAAGCTTGTTGACTAATCAGGTCCTGAATATGACTGCACGTCACCTAATAATTTAACGCGTTCCTACATTTTTTACATAGTTATTACACATTGATTACACTATCACTCGTATTTCATATGTCACAACAATTCATCGATACGTATGCTATGATGCTGGTTTAGTTGTCTTGGGCACCTACAGTGCTGGTCATAAAAGAAAGCAAGCTAGCTCATGGATGCAAACAATGTTCTTCCCCAAAAACATAGCAAAATCTGTTTTAGTAGCTATAGTAGTTTTACTAGTTCTCATTTGATTAATGGTGGTCTGACCCATATATGTGAAGCTAGCCACAATAGTGGACTTTGCAGTTAGCTTTCAAAATAAAAGTATGTAATTGACAGTGATACAAATTAATACAAATAGAATTATGCCATAATAGAATAGATCATGCTAAACGAGGTTGAAATGTTGTTATATAAAATCAACAAAAGACAATTTGTTAATTTGACAAAAAGCTGTTGAAATCACACTGGATGTATTAGACTTTAGAATTGCATTGGGGGCATACTTATTTCACTGTACAGCCTTACCTATGGATTGTGGATCAAGGGTATCAGTCTACTCAGTGACACCCAGAGAAACATTAGCGTCATAGCTCTTATTGCGGGACTCTGAAACAACTGTGAATTGAGCCACATTTATTGTCAAGCCATGTGTATTGAACACTATTCCAGAGGAAAAACAATACTGCGTAGATGTTTTGGAGTCTGATAACTCTGAGGACGATGTTGGGGAAAAATATGTTGGGTATTGAGTAGACTGATACACCATTTCATTGATCCCCAATACTTAGGTAAAGCTGTACAGTGCAAGATGAATGTCAATACATACAATAGGCTGACTGGGGAGGTGATTTCACACAGTCACAGTCCTGCGATAAGAGCTACAACGCTAATATTTGCGTAAACCTTTCACAGTTGTGTTCTGCGGGTGTCACCGAGTAGACTGGTAACCCATTTCATTGCTTCACATTCTAACCATGTTTAACATTATCTAGTCTAAACATGGCATAATTCCACCAATTGTAACCTTCTGCGTCACTTTCAGAGGTTGTTTTATTGAAGGCAAACCGCAAATTCTACTATTGTGCCTAATCCTTATTTTTTCCAATTTCACAACACATAACCCAGTCAGGTCAAGCCTCATTTGCCAGATTAAACTAGCTGGCTGTTTATAATGTTATCTTTGGGCAACAGGATTAAGTAGCTGGCTAGCTAATTATTTTAATAACTGAAGTTCAATTTCAATAGGCGAACAACAAGTGGCTAACTAGCTAATATTTACTCACAAGAATTCCTAAATCATTGTTAAGGACAATGAAAATGACTGCAGTTTCTACTGGTCATTGTTTTTAGGCTTGATGTATTGGTGCAAGCTAGGTACCAAGAAGTTAGCTAACCCAGAAGTTGCTGTCGAACAAATAATGCTTTATTTCCAACGCGTATTGTAAACACATCATTCGTGGCCGATGTTTACCTGTTTGCATACTTTTTTGTACTGCTTTGACAGTGTTACTGATAGTTGTGGCGCTTGGCTTGCATGTGCAAATTCATCACACACAACATTCTAATAGAATTGTTATTTGACAAGTCAAATTGGAAGCTTATTTGACGTGTCAAATAGTGTAATTTGACGTGAATTGTTTTGACACGTAAACACCCAAACGGCTTTCCATAATTTCGAGACAACTGTCACTTGAAAAGCACTCAATGGTCTCTATGTCTTGGCATTTGAACATGTTTATTGTGGTATAGTGTGATATAAGCAGAATTACAAATAATTCCAATGCAAGAACCCCAGAAAATGTGTCAATTTTAACTTCCACTTTAGTCACTTTATCCTGGTGCTGGGTCTGTTATGAGGTGAGATCATGTGTGATGCCTCCTCTTGGCACCATGGTGCTGGTGGTGCCATTTACATAACTACTTCCTTTAAACCATATTATGCAATTTCACTAAATGGTTTAAAGGGGAATAATGTCAAAGTTTGAAAATGTGTCTAAATTCCTAAACCCCTCTGACTTGTAGGTTCGCAGTGTATGTTCACTATGTCTGTTAACTAGAACACTTTTTGGAGAAAGATTTCCAACTAAGACCACAATTCTCACTCTCATGGATGATAATTAACCAAAATTCAGAAATCCTGAAACCTCAGTGTCAGCAGTGGACAGTATTATTAGCATCTTCAGGATCTCTGGAACAAAATATGTACAGTTGAAGTCGGAAGTTTACATACACCTTAGACAAATATATTTAAACTCGGTTTTTCACAATTCCTGACATTTAATCCCTGTTTTAGGTCAGTTAGGATCACCACTTTATTTTAAGAATGTGAAATGTCAGAATAATAGTAGAGAATTATTTTTTTCAGCTTTTAATTATTTCATCACATTCCCAGTGGGTCAGAAGTTTATATACACTCAATTAGTATTTGGTAGCATTGCCTTTAAATTGATTAACTTGGGTCAAACGTTTCGGGTAGACTTCCACAAGCTTCCCACAATAAGTTGGGTGAATTTTGGCCCATTCCTCCTGACAGAGCTGGTGTAACTGAGTCAGGTTTTTAGGCCTCCTTGCTCACATATGCTTTTTCAGTTCTGCCCACAAATTCTTTATTGGATTGAGGTCAGGGCTTTGTGATGGCCACTCCAATACCAAGACTTTGTTGTCCTTAAGCCATTATGCCACAACTTTGTAAGTATGCTTGGTGTCAATGTCCATTTGGAAGACCCATTTGCGACCAAGCTTTAACTTCCAAGCTTTAACTTCCTGACTGATGACTTTTGTTTCATCAGACCAGAGGACATTTCTCCAAAAAGTATGATCTTTGTCCCCATGTGCAGTTGCAAGCCGGAGTCTGGCTTTTTTATGGCGGTTTTGGAGCAGTGGCTTCTTCCTTGCTGGGCGTCCTTTCAGGTTATGTCGATACAGGACTTGTTTTACTGTGGATATAGATACTTTTTCCTCCAGTTTCCTCCAGCACTCCAGCATTTCCACAAGGTCCTTTGCTGTTGTTCTGGCATTGATTTGCACTTTTCGCACCAAAGTACGTTCATCTCTAGGAGACAGAACGCGTCTCCTTCCTGAGCAGTATGATGGCTGCGTGGTCCAATGGTGTTTATACTTGCGTGCTATTGTTGTACTGATGAACGTGGAACCTTCAGGCATTTGGAAATTGCTCCCAAGGATGAGATTTCAGACTGAGGTCTTGGCTTATTTCTTTTCATTTTCCCCTAATGTCAAGCAAAGAGGCACTGAGTTTGAAGGTAGGCCTTGAAATACATCCACAGGCACACCTCCAATTGACTCAAATTATTGTCAATTAGCCCATCAGAAGCTTCTAATGCCATGACATACTTTTCGGGAATTTTCCAAGCTGTTTAAAGGCACAGTCAACCGAGTGTATGTAAACTTCTGACCCACTGAAATTGTAGACAATTGTTGGAAAAATGACTTGTGTCATGCACAAAGTAGATGTCCTAACCGATTTGCCAAAACTATAGTTTGTTAACAAGAAATTTGCAGAGTGGTTGAAAAATGAGTTTTAATAACTCCAACCTAAGTGTACAGTGGGGAGAACAAGTATTTGATACACTGCCGATTTTGCAGGTTTTCCTACTTACAAAGCATGTAGAGGTCTGTAATTTTTATCATAGGTACACTTCAACTGTGAGAGACGGAATCTAAAACACATTGTATGATTTGAATTAATTTGCATTTTATTGCATGACATAAGTATTTTATACATCAGAAAAGCAGAAACAGAAACCTTTGTTTGCCATTACAGAAATCAAATGTTTCCTGTAGTTCTTGACCAGGTTTGCACGCACTGCAGCAGGGATTTTGGCCCCCGTGACAGGCTATACTTTGACACTGACAAACTGAGAATCTGAGATCAATTAAAGCGACCTTGTCTTGAATCTATCATTAGCCCAGACCTAGATGTTTGGAGACACATATTGTACAATATGAGGAGGGAATTATAGTCCTAAAAAAGCTTTTGTTTCATTGACTCAACTCAATAATGTACAGCTCACTCACCAGCGATGGCCATTGCGCTTGAGCCAAAAGCTCTCTTGTTTTACTTGGAAAAACAATGCTGTTCGCTCAGTAAGTCTATTTGGAAGTTGATAACATGGTAGCCTACAGAGAAACTAGTCTTCTCTTTTCAGCAGGATCCATTTGCTTTCCAACCTGTGTTTTCCAGTGAGTGAATTTGAAATATCCTGAATATTCCTGAATAGTCACAATGAATGAAAGATTACATGTAAAGACATTGTAAATGTTCCCCCTTTTTGTCCCCCTTCAACCTCTCCCAGAATGCCACCAAACACATTTACAAAGAACGCCAAAGTCATTGAGTTACATATCAGAAAACCAAACAAAAGTATACAACAATGTTACTTCAATACAAGCAAAAAATGTAATAGCCTAACAATTTCAGGTGATTAGGTGATCCTATAGGCCTATAGCAGTAATCTCAAGGGGTGGGGGTGGGGCCAAGAGCACTAATCTGGAGGAAGTGTTTGGAGGATAGGATATCATCGTGTCCCAGGTGGAATCAAATTAGTTATACTTATTTTTTTCTAATTTTAGGAACAGCATCAGATCTTTGAGCCAAAGAGAGGCGAAGGATAGGATTGATAGATTTCCAATCCAACAAAATTCTTCTGCGGGCCAACAGGGTGGCAAAAGCAATTGCATCTAGTTGTCTATTGGTCAGAGAACGATTGTTGTTTGGTACTCCAAAAATAGCCATTTCTGCACTCGGCTGCAACTTTATATCAAATGCTTCAGAAAGTGTTTTTAATATAGTGGACCAATAATCTGCCTTTACACATGTCACATCAATATTTGGGTAGAATTTGGATAATCTGGCCTTGCTTAAATGGATACGGTGAAGTACCTTAAACTGTATTAAGGCTGAGCCGGGAACAAGAGGAGCTTCCATTTACCCTAAGTAAGGCACCATTCCAGACTTCATCAGTGATCTCTCCACAAAGTTTCCTTTCCTACTCAGATCGGATTGTATTGAATGATGGCTTATCAAGGGACATGATTCTCTCAAAAATACGGTATATGAGTCCCTTTAGTTGAAAAGGTGTTTGCAAAATGGCATCCAGACCCGATCTGGGTGATAGAATTGGAAAGGTTAGGCTTTGAGTCCGAATAAACAGGCTCATTTGGAAATACCTAGATAAACCTGAATGGGTTAGATTCAATGTGATTAGCGAGGTCTTCGAAATTGGCAAAGGTGCCATCAATATAAAGGTCATGAAACTTAGTGAGGCCATTCCTCTGTCACATCCTGAAAGATGAATCAAGTTTGCTTGGAAGGAAGAGTTGAGTATTACATATAGGACCTTGAAAATGTAAAATGTTGACGGAATTGAGTTCACATTTCAAAAGTATTGACATCAATTGGATTGGATGTGTAGCGCGACGCTGAAAGGGGGAGATTGGGGGTGACTAAGGCTGACAAAGAGGAGGAGAAACAGGAGTTGGCTTCTGTTTGACAGTAGTCAGTTTCTGGGGTGTGGCCCTTGATAATTGGAAATACTGTGAACAAAGTACTGATGCCTTGGGTGATGAGTACAACAGTAAGACCCAGGAAATGAAGTTTTCACCAAAGCCACATTTTGCCATTACAGAGAATACATTTTCCTATTCTACCCTGTCAAATGCCTTCTCTGCATCTAAAGACATAAACACTTCAAGAACGTCCGAAGGTGCAGGAGAGTGTATGACATTAAGCAGACGTCGGATGTTAGAAAAGGCGTGGCGAGCCTTAATAAACCCTGTCTGATCCGTCGATATGATGTCTGTCATATTGGTTTCTATTCGAGAGGCAAGCATTTGCAAAGAAATTTACATCTGCATTTAAAAGTGAGATCGGTCTGTATGAGCCACACTCAGGTGCATCTTTGCTGGTTTTAACAAAGGAGGGGAGCTAGTTAGGCAGAAGACTTCGATTGGGTAGCCATCTGGGCCAGGGGATTACCCACTTTGCATTGCTGTAATTGAATAAATAAACTCCTCTGACCGCAAAGGTTGATCAATTTCATCTCACTTCTCTGTACTAATGGTAGGAGTTTCCAAATTGTAAAGAAAATCATTCAGAACTGAATTGCCTTCAGGTGGTTCTGACATGTGAAGAGCTGAATAAATGTTTTTGAAAGTATTTTTGATTTCAGTAGGGCTAACTTTTAAGACACCTGAGGTGTTGTGAATTTGAGGGATCAGCTGTGAGGCAGATTCACACTTGAGTTGATGAGCTAGAAGTCGACCAGACTTTTCTCCATGTTCGTAAACAAAACCATGTGAGCGGATTAGCTGCTGCTCAGCATTATCTGTGGATAGTACATTGTACTGAGTTTGAAGACTCAGCCTTTCTTTGTAAAGTTCTGGTGATGGAGAGGCAGAATGATTTTGGTCTAATTTCAGAATAGCGTCGATCAGCTGTTGTTGTTGTTTAATATTCCGTTGTTTATTGAGAGGAGAGGAATAGGAGATTATTTTGCCTCTAAGAACAACTTTAGTGTTTACCAAAGTGTAGATGGAGAGATCGATTCTGTTTTATTTGTCTCAATAAAGACATCAATTGCGATCTGCCCAGGACCAAAAGCTTCATCCATGTGCCTCCCTGTCCCATCGTCTCAATCCTGCAGAGAGGAACTACGATGTAGGCAACTGAGAACTCCTGGTGGTCAAGATGGCATTGGAAGAGTGGAGGCACTGGTTGGAAGGAGCAGAACAGCCATTCCTGGTCTGGACCGACCATACAAATGTTGAATATCTCCGAACAGCAAAGCACCTTAACTCCAGGCAGGCCCCTTGGGCTCTCTTGTTTACACGATTTAACTTCACAATTTCCTATTGCCCAGGGTCCAAGAATGTGAAGCCTGATGCCCTCTCCCGCCTTCACAGTTCCTCTGCCAAACCCTCAGTCTCCGAAACCATTCTACCTACCTCATGCCTTGCAGCCTCAGCGGGTTGGGGTATTGAGACCCTGGTTCACAAGGCACAACATTCCCAGCCTGGACCTGAAGGGGGACCAGCTAACCTCCTGTTTGTCCCTCGCTCTGTCTGGTCCCGGCTCCTGGAATGGGCTCATTCCTCCAGGTGGACCTGTCACTACCTGGAGCCGACAGCTGGTCTGGGTGAAGTATGCCCGGAACACCCTTCCATGTTCATCCACGGGACTCCCCCCTTTTGAGTATTCCATTGGGTAGCAACCTACACTCTTTCCAGGACAAGAATTGGAAGTCTACGTACCCTTGGCCCAGACGTTCGTCTGCCACTGTCGACGTACCTGGAGAATTGCTCAGGTAGCACTTATCAAGACCAATTCCAGGTATCGTCAACAAGTGGACCGCCGCCGGACTCCAGCTCCCGCTACCGCATTGGCTGTCCGTATGGCTGCCCACCCTGGACCTGTCCCTTCTGGTCGAGTCCCTGTAAATTGTCCCCTCGTTTTATTGGTCTGTTTCCCATCTCTAGAGTCCTTAGTTCCACTGCTGTCCATCTCGTTTTACCCCGTACCCTCCGTATTCACCCTACGTTCCATATGTCTAGCCCATGTCTCACAGTCCTTTGTTCTCTGTCCCCAGGCCCCCCTCCCCGTGTCATTGATGGCCATCCGGCATACACAGTGAAACGTCTCCTGGGTGTTTGACCACTGGGCAGGGGTTTCCAGTATCTGGTTGACTGGGAGGGTTACGGCCCGGAGGAGAGGTGCTGGGTTCCCACTAGAGACATCCTGGATCCAGCCCTCATCGCCGACTTCCACCGCCGACACCCCGGTCAACCAGGTATGCGCCCAGGTAGGATGCCAGGTGGTGCCCCTACAGGGGGGGCACTGTCACACCCTGATCTGTTTCACCTGTCTTGTGATGGTCTCCACCTCTTCCAGGTGTCACTTATTATCCCTGTGTTTCCTGTCTCTCTGTGCCAGTTCGTCTTGTATGTTTTTCAAGTCAACCAGTGTTTTCCCTATACTCTTGCTTCTATTCTCTCTTGCTCGTCCTCCCGGTTTTTGACCCTTGCCTGTTTTCTGGGCTCACCTGCCGGACCATTCTGACTGCCCTGACCTCGAGCCTGCCTGCCACTCTGTACCTGGACTCTGAACTGGTTTTGACCTTTTGCCAGTCCACAACCATTCTCTTGCCTACCCCTTTTGAATTGTTGAATAAATATCAAAACTTAACTTCTTGAAACTCCCCAAACCGGATCCGGGTTTGTGACTAAGCCTCAGGCTCATTAGCATAACGCAACGTTAACGATTTCTGAAAATCGCAAATAAAATTAAAATAATGCGTTTGCTCTCAAGCTTAGCCTTTTCTTAACAAAACTGTCATCTCAGATTTTCAAAATATGCTTTTGAACCATAGAAATGGACTAATTTGTGTAAGAGTATGCAAAGCTAGCATAGCATTTTGTGTAGCATGTAGCACGCAACATTTTCACAAAAGCCAGATAACCAAATAAATAAAATCATTTACCTTTGAAGAGCTTCTGATGTTTTCAATGAGGAGACTCTCAGTCACATACCAGATGCGCAGTGTTTCCTGAAAGCGTCTGTGTGTAGGAGAAATCGTTCCGTTTTCTACATTGCGCCTGGCTACTGAAACGAACCGAAAATGCAGTCACCTACAACGTAAAACTTTTTCCGCATTAACTACATAATATCGACCGAAACATGGCAAACGTTGTTTGGAATCAGTCCTCAAGGTGTTTTTTCACATATCTCTTCATTGACATGCAGTTCGTGGAAGCTTGCTTTCCTCTCTGTATCCCTTGGAAAAATACTGGCAGGTGACTTTTGCGCACCAATTTCGGCGCAGGACACCGGGCGGACACGTGGTAAATGTGGTCTCTTATGGTCAATCTTTCAATGATCTGCCTACAAATACGTCACAATGCTGCAGACACCTTGGGGAAACGACAGAAAGGGTTGATTCATTCCTCTTGCGTTCACAGCCATATAAGGAGATCATGAAAGACAGAGCCTCAAAAATCCTTGTCATTTCCTGGATGCCATCTCATCTTGGTTTTGCCTGAAGCTCACGTTAAAGGGCACGCACAGAGAAGATCTTTGTATTTCTGGACACGTCAGAGTGTTTTCTTTCGAACAGTAGCAATTATATGCATAGTCGAGCATCTTTTTGTGACAAAATATCTTGTTTAAAACGGGAACGTTTTTCATCCAAAAATGAAATAGCGCCACCATAGATGTAAGAGGTTAAGCCATCTGCCTCCCGTGTCTGCACCTGGGTCTCGCCTTGTGCCCTTATAGTCTATTCTAGAATAGGATTGGTGTACATGTGAAATGAAAGATCATTTTTTTGTTACTGGGAAAAAGGAATCCATGGATCTACACATTCTGCCTCGCTCATAAATGCAGCAAAGTGCTGGACATTTTTGAAGGAGATCATGATCTAGGGTTTGAACGGTCCAAGACTGGGTTGATCACACAATTCAAGTCCCCTCCAAAAATGAAATAGTGTGAGTTGAGATTGGGCAGAAAATAAATATGTTTGTTAATAAAATCAACATCATCCCAATCGGGAGCATAAACATTTACAAGCAAAACAGAAGTGTGAAAGAGAGAACCAGATACCCAAACAAAATGCCCCTGTGGATCCGAGATGATGTCAGCAGTGGTGAATTGTACTTTCTTATGAATAAGTACTGCTGTTCCCCTTGCCTTAGCATTGGATTGTGAATGGAATATTTGCCCTACCCAAGCTTTACGGAGTCTACCATGATTTGCTGCACACAGATGTGTATCTTCTAAGAATGCAATATCAGTTTTTACATTCTTAAGATGAGAAAATACTCTAGCCCGTTTAACCGGGCCCTTCATTGTCTTGACGTTCCAGCTTTTAAACCTAATAGCTGACCCCCCAACTCCCACCCCAATATCTGAAAGGTCAGTCATTAAAAGTTGAGATTACTAAATAAAAACTGGAATAGACATGAACACCCTGTATAAGACCACCGATCATATCTTGTGACAAAGGAAAAAGCATGTACTGAAAAGTTAGGCAAAATACTGTTGAAGTGGAATATGTAACAATCAAATGGTTAATGAAGGCAAACAACTTCCCCCTACCCCCTGAAAAACCCTCAAAATAGCACAACAAAATAAACACAGAACTAAATAACACTGTCCTATGCTTGTAGCAGGGTTCCCCAAAAAGAGTCAAACTCCCGGTTAACTACCTGTCACTTAACTTCCCCTACACAAGAGGGCTCCCAATTATTAACAGAATGATTTACATGAACAGTTTTAAATTGTATAAACTCAGATTTTGACGGTTCACTCAATAGTCAATCAGTTACATCCCTTCATTGGCTTTAACAACCGCAAATAGCCAAATAAAATGCTTCTGTTGGTCAAGACTTCGGCCCATGGGTTGTGTTAGGGGGGCGTTCCACGCTCCCGAAGCCGCACCGTGCAACTGCATCCACAGGTAGTAAAATATGATACTCAGGCGCAGTGCGACCACAAGGACTACATCAGGGAATGCACCACACAAACACGAATGCCAAAATATTCCAACGTCAATGAATCTCCGTAGAGGCGAAAGCTAAATATATCCAAACACCCACTCAAACAAATAAAGGCATTACAGTCACATGAAAGCAAATGCAAACAAGAAGGTAACCCAAGTCAAACTCTGAGATTGTAGCATTAGCAAATAATGTTAGTCTTTAGGAAGGTAACGTTAAATGAATAGCTAATGTCAATTTAGTTCAAACAAAAACAAACTCACGTTAGATATTTAAAATGTGTTACTAGTACCAGCTAAGCTAGTCAGTCAGCCAATGTTACATACATGGATACAGGTCTTCAGGTCTTCATTCAGTCGATTTTAGATGTTGCTAGCTAGGTAGTTGTCCATATGTCAAGCTATATCTCAGCTAGCTAGCCGCTAGAAATGGTGGAGAAGTGCCACCGCCACATTCAAATAGCCCAGTCAGTGCTTGAGCGTAGCTAGCCATGCTAGCAAGTCAGCCCAATGTTCCTGTTGTCTGAAATCTTCACAGCCAAGTATAGATGTAATACAGATATCCCTGGGTGCTCCTGGAGTTAAGCATTAATCTTGTTGTCATGTAAATATACATTTAAAAAATTGTGTTAGCTAGCCAGCCAGATAGTAAACAGTCAAATGTGTCAAGCCAGCTCCCGCAAGCCAGCCAATTTGATTGTGATGTATTAGCTAACGTTGCCACTCATCTCAGTCAGATTAAATAAAATAAAATAAAAATGTCATCGGGTGCTCCCGGGATGAGAAAGAAAAGAACATTGCTTTGATGTGAAAAGTAATATCCAAGTGGGTGTCATGAAAATCATTCAGTTCCCAGCTAGAAAATTATCCAGCCACATATTCCTTCCGCCATGGCCAGCCAACCGGGCTGCTTCCTCTATCAACTTTACTCTATGCATCAGAAGTTTCTAAAGCCATTACATAATTTTTAGGAATTTTCCGAGCTGTTTAAAGGCACAGTCAACTTAGTGTACGTAAACGTCTGACCCACTGGAATTGTGATACAGTGAATTATAAGTGGAATAATCTGTCTGTAAACAATTTGTTGGAATTACTTGTGTCATGCACAAAGTAGATGTCCAATCCGACATGCCAAAACTATAGTCTGTTTACAAGAAATTTGTGGAGTGGTTGAAAAACAAGTTTTAATGACTTCAACCTAAGTGAATGTAGACTTCCGACTTCAACTGTATGTGAGAATGCTATTCATTGACTACAGCTCAGCGTTCAACACCATAGTGCCCTCAAAGCTCATCACTAAGCTAAGGTCCCTGGGACTAAACATCTCCCTCTGCAACTAAACTTCCTGACGGGGTGCCCCCAGGTGGTAAGGGTAGGTAACAACACATCAGCCACACTGATCTTCATCACAGGGGCCCATCAGGGGTGTGTGCTCAGTCCCCTCCTGTACTCCCTGTTCACTCATGACTGCACGGCCAGGCACGACTCCAACACCATCATTAAGTTTGCCGATGACACAACAGTGGCCTGATCACCGACAATGACGAGACAGCCTATAAGGAGGAGGTCAGAGACCTGGCCATGTGCTGTCAGGACAACAACCTCTCCCTCAATGTGATCAAGACAAAGGATATTATTGTGGACACAGGAAAAAGAGGAACGAGCACGCCCCGATTACCATCAATGGAGCTGCAGTGGAGCAGTTTGAGAGCTTCAAGTTCCTTGGTGTCCACCAACAAACTAGCATGGTTCAAACACACCAAGCGGTACCGGAGCACCAAGTCTAGGTCCAAGAAGCTTCTAAACAGCTTCTACCCCCAAGCCATTAGACTCCTGAACACCTAATCAAATGGCTCCCCATACTATTTGCATTGCCCCCCACCCCCCTTTTACACTGCTGCTACTCTTTGTTGTTATCATCTATTATTTATATTTTTTATTTTACCCCTTTTCTCCCCAATTTCGTGATATCCAATTGTAGTAATTACTATCTTGTCTCATCGCTACAACTCCCGTACGGGCTCGGGAGAGACGAAGGTCGAAAGCCATGCGTCCTCCGAAACACAACCCTGCTTCTTAACACAGCGCACATCCAACCCGGAAGCCAGCAGCACCAATGTGTCAGAGGAAACACCGTGCACCTGGCGACCTGGTTAGCGTGCACTGCGGCCTGCCACAGGAGTCACTAGTGCGCAATGAGATATCCCTACCGGCCAAACCCTCCCTAACCCGGACGACGCTAGGCCAATTGTGCTTCGCCCCATGGACCTCCTGGTCGCAGCCGGCTGCGACAGAGTGTGGGCTCAAACCCAGAGTCTCTGGTGGCACACTGCGATGCAGTGCCCTAGACTACTGCGCCACCCAGGAGGCCAGTTACCGTCTATTCATAGTCACTTTAATAACTCTACCCACATGTGCATATTACCTCAACTAACCGGTGACCCCGCACATTGACTCTGTACCGGTACCCCCCCTGTATATTGTCTCGCTATTGTTATTTTGCTGCTGCCCTTTAATTTCTTTTTACTTGTATTTCTTATTCTTAAACTGCATTGTTGGTTAGGGGCTCGTAAGTAAAGTACACCTGTTGTATTCGGCGCATGTGAGTAATTCAATTTGATTTGATTTGACTTGAAATCATTGGCCACTTTAATAATGCCACTTTAATATTGTTGGCATATCTTGCATTACTCACCTCATATGTACAGTATATACTGTATTCTATACCATTTATTGCATCTTAGCCTATGCTGCTCTGTTATTGCTCATACATATATTTATATATTCTTATTCCTTTCCTTTACTTAGATTTGTGTGTATTAGGTATCTGTTGTGGAATTGGTAGACATTACTTGTTAGATATTGCTGCACTGTTGGAACTAGAAGCACAAGCATTTCACTACACTCACAATTACATCTGCTAACCATGTGTATGTGACAAAAATAATTTGATTTTACATGCAGATGTATGCAGACGATACACTCAAAATATATGTTCACTCAAAAAATAGGCATCAAGTTGTTAACAAGTTAACTGAAGCTACATTATGGTACACATTTCTAAATGGATGATGGATTCTTGCCTGCATTTAAATATTGACAAGACTGTTTGTATGTACTTCTCTAAGAAATCAATTGATTCTTCGCAACCAGCTGTTCTTGTTAATTGGGAGAATTTGAAAGTTGTGTCTAACTTCAAGAATCTCTGTACAATTTTGGACTCCAACTTGACATTGAAGAAACAGGTGAAGAAGGTGGTTAACATTGTCAAGTTTAGGCCATCCAACTTTTGGTTTATAAGACCTTACCTTCCTCTGGAATGCATGTTATGATCAATATATGCATGTTATGATCTTCTTACGTCTGAGATATTGCCTCACATGCTGGTCACAAGCAGGAGCTACTACTCTGAAACCCATTGAATCACTCTGTCACAAATCCCGCTTCCTGAGTCTGTGTTTGCCTGTGTTTCTGTCCTGGAGTGTGTTCCCGGTGTCCTGGAATGCACCCTGTCTGGTTTTCCGGGCGAATTAGCTTGTTGGGAGATCGATGTTCACCCGCACCTGTATCCCATCAGTAATCTGCACATCTGTCCTGATCATCACCTCTCCCCTTCAAAAGCTCTGACCTGACATCCATTCCCTGCCGGATCGTTAGCCATGAACATTACTCACCCGGATCATTTACCCCATTCCCGCCTGGCCGTCGGAGAATTCCGCTACCCCATTGGATCCACCTATTTACTCCCATCAACTCACCACCGCTGCCCGCTACGCCACCTGGATATATCTACCCATTCACATTCACTTGTAAATAAATACTCACCTTCTTCCTACTCTCCTTGTCCTGGTCTGCTTCTGGGTTCGATTTTGAAAGAACGTGACAGAACGATCTGGCCAAGGATGAACCCAGCGGACCTGGACTCCGTTTGCCATGCCATTACCCAGCAGGGGAAGACATTGGGACAACACAAGACGGCGCTACAGGAGATAGCGTGTTCAATCCAGAATTTATCTGCTAGCTTGACACAAATCCAGGATCAGCTCAGTTTGCCGGCGATTCATTCACCACCTGTTTCACCCATCTCACCTGCCGTGTCTGGTGCGGTTTCCCTCCGTGAACCCAAGGTACCGACGCCTGATAAATATGAAGGGGATTTGGGAAGATGCCGCTCGTTTCTTATGCAGTGTGGGTTAGTGTTTGATCTGCAGCCCCATTCTTACGCCACTGACAAGGCTAGGATAGCCTTTGTTATTGAACTGCTGCGTGGAAGAGCTCTGGAATGGGCCTCAGCCGTTTGGGAACGACAGGAGACCTGCATGGCTTCATACCAGGAGTTCACGGGAGAGATGAGAAAGCTTTTTGACCATCCAGTCCAAGGTAAGGACGCAGTTAAACGTTTGTTCATGCTTCGCCAAGGAGCTCGCAGTGTGGTAGACTTTATGATAGAGTTCAGGACATTGTCTGTGGAGAGTGGTTGGAATGAGGAGTCACTACAAGTGGCTTTTTACCAGGGGTTGTCGGAGCAACTCAAGGACGAGCTGATATCCTATCCAGATCCTAGTGACCTAGACAGCTTGGTCACTTTATCTATTCGGGTAGATAATAGAGTCCGAGAGAGAAGGAGGGAGAAGCAGTGGGGCCCATCCAATCAATCAGCAACTCGGTTACCATTCGGTTCAGGAAGTGAACCAGAACGTATTGATCGTTATTCCCCACACGGGATTAGTGGAGGGGTCTTGCCACCAGATCCTGAACCAATGCAAGTGGGGCGACATGGGCTAACTAAGGAGGAGCGCCACCGTAGACGTGAGACCAACAGCTGTCTCTACTGTGGTAGCTCGGGACATTACATCTCCGCTTGTCCACAGCGCCCGTTAAACTGCCCGTCTCGCTAAGTTTGGGAGGTTTGTTAGCGAGCCAGTTTCAACCTCTCAAGAGCCCTGTCAGACCTCGTTTTCCTGCTACCCTCATAAATAAGAATCAGAGTTTAGCGATTAACGCTTTCATCGATTCAGGTGCCGATGACAGCTTCATTGATGCCGACTTAGTGGAACAGCTGGGGCTTTCCAAGGAGCAATTACCGGAAGCCATTGAAGCAACCACTCTGAATGGCAGTAGTCTGGCACGGATCACTATGAGGACTGAACCGGTTAAGATGTTGTTGTCGGGGAATCATTCAGAGGTTATTTCTTTTTTCATTTTGCCTTCCCCCCATGTTCCTCTGGTTCTTGGATACCCCTGGCTAAGAGAACACAATCCTTTGTTCGATTGGGTGACTGGTAAGGTAACTAGTTGGAGCATTGATTGCCATGCGAACTGCCTCAGGACTGCCTGTTCTCATGCTGTCCCCAGTCGGGTCAGTGAGTCTGCTCCTCCTGATTTGTCCCTGGTTCCTGAAACATATCACGAATTGGGTGAGGTGTTCAGTAAGCAGAAAGCTCAGTCACTTCCTCCCCACCGACCTTATGATTGTACAATTAAGCTGTTCCCTGGAGCTGCCTTTCCCAAGGGACGGTTATACAGTATTTCTCGACCTGAGCGGGAAGCCCTGGAGACCTACATAAAGGAGTCTCTTGCTGCAGGTCTCATTCGTCCCTCGTCATCACCCCTGGGAGCTGGATTTTTTTTTGTGAGTAAGAAGGATGGCTCTCTTCGACCGTGTATTGATTATCGGGGGTTGAATGATATTACGGTCAAGAACAAGTACCCCTTGCCCTTGATGAGCTCCGCTTTCGATTCCTTACAGGGTGCTACTGTGTTTACGAAGCTTGATCTATGCAATGCGTATCATCTGGTTCGGATCAAAGAGGGGGATGAGTGGTTGACTGGATTCAATACACCTATGGGATATTTCGAGTACCAGGTGATGCCGTTTGGACTTTCCAACGCTCCAGCAGTGTTCCAAAGTTTGGTGAATGACGTGCTGAGGGATATGATTGGTCTGTTTGTGTTCGTTTACCTGGATGACATCCTGATTTTCTCCAAGGAGCTTTCCAGCCACATCCAGCATGTTAAGCAGGTCCTGCACCGGTTATTGGAGAACTGTCTGTTTGTGAAGGCAGAGAAGTGTGATTTTCACGCCCACACTACATCCTTCCTTGGGTACATCATCTCCAGGGGTGAGATCAAAATGGACCAAGAGAAGGTTCGGGCGGTTCGGGATTGGGCCCGGCCCGGTACGAGATTGCAGCTCCAGAGATTCCTGGGATTTGCGAACTTCTATCGGAGGTTTATCCGTGATTACAGCTGGGTGGCCGCCCCTTTAACTGCTCTGACGTCTTGCACCAGAATTTTCTGTTGGACTCCTGAGGCAGACCGAGCATTTCTGAACTTGAAGAGCTGATTCACCAACGCGCCGATTCTCTCTCAACATGACACTTCCCGTCAGTTTGTTGTTGAGGTGGACGCGTCTGATGTGGGGGTGGGCGCCATCCTGTCCCAGCGTAGCTCCACTGACGGTAAACTCCATCCCTGCGCCTTCTACTCTTGTCGTCTTTCACCAGCTGAGAGAAACTACGATGTGGGTAACCGAGAGCTTCTCGCTGTGAAGCTTGCCTTGGAAGAGTGGCGTCACTGGTTGGAGGGAGCGGAGCAACCGTTTGTGGTCTGGACTGACCACAAGAATCTGGCTTACGTGCAATCGGCTAAACGTCTCAACTCCGTCAGGCCAGGTGGGCTTTGTTTTTTGGACGCTTCAATTTTTCCCTGACGTTCCGACCTGGGTCGAAGAACGGCAAAGCGGACGCCTTGTCCCGGATGTTCTCCAAGACGTTCCACTGGATGTCAGAAGGTGAATTCACCAATTTGTAAGTCGCTCTGGATAAGAGCGTCTGCTAAATGACTTAAATGTAAATGTAAATGAGAGTGGGGCCAAGACTGAGACGATTCTTCCCCAGGACCTTGTCGTGGGAGCCGTTACATGGAGGATTGAGGAGGATGTGATGGCGGCCCTTCGGACGCAGCCCGGCCCCGGTAACGGTCCACCCGGTCGGTTGTTCGTGCCTGAGTCAGTCCGTTCTGCTGTTCTTCAGTGGTCCCACTCCAGCAAGATAGCTTGTCACCCTGGCATTGCTCGGACTATGGCGCTACAGCGCAGACGATTTTGGTGGCCTGCCATGGGAGAAGATACCCGGAGGTTTGTTGCCGCATGTCCTGTTTGTGCTCAGAACAAAAGTACCAATCAGCCCAGCTCTGGGCTTCTTCACCCCCTACCTATTCCTCGGCGACCTTGGTCGCATCTGGCCCTGGATTTTGTCACGGGATTGCCCCCTTCTTTTGGGAACACGGTCATTCTGACCATTGTGGACAGATTCAGCAAGTCCCTCTTTTTGTCCCTCTCTCCAAGCTTCCATCTGCCATGGAGACGTCCGAGATCCTGGTTAGGGAGGTTTTCAGGGTCCACGGATTGCCCAGTGACATTGTTTCTGACCGTGGTCCTCAGTTTACCTCTGCTGTCTGGAGATCCTTCTGTTTGGCCATTGGCGCTACAGTCAGTCTCACTTCTGGATTTCACCCACAATCTAATGGTCAGGCGGAGAGAGCCAACCAGAAGATGGAGTCCACGCTGCGTTGTCTTGTCTCCTCTGATCCCACCTCTTGGTCATCTCAATTACCCTGGGTCGAGTATGCCCATAATACCCTTCCTTCATCTGCCACTGGGATGTCCCCCTTCCAATGCCTGTACGGATACCAACCTCCCTTGTTTCCTTCTCAGGAGAGGGATCTTTTGGTTCCTTCTGTCCAGGCCCACATTCGTCGTTGCCACCGGACCTGGCATCGGGCGGGGAAGGTCCTCCCTAGAGTTTCTGACCGGTATCAGATCCAGGCGAATCGTCGCCGTATTCCTGCTCCCGCTTATACCATCGGAGATAAGGTTTGGTTGGCTACACGGGATCTTCCTCTACGGACTGAGTCGAAGAAACTGTCACCAAAGTTCATTGGTCCATTTGTGGTGGAGAGAATCATTAACCCTGTTGCGTCTGCTAAATGACTTAAATGTAAATGTAATGTGGTCCGACTCAAATTGCCGGCAATGCTTCGAGTACACCCCACCTTTCATGTCTCCTGCCTCAAGCCGGTTCTCCTTAGTCCTCTGTTGCCCCCTCCTCCTCGTCCTCCTCCTCCTCGGATGATCGGAGGTGGTCCTGCCTACATGGTGCGCCGCATAATGGATTCCAGACGGCGGGGTCGAGGTTTCCAATATCTCGTGGATTGGGAAGGATATGGTCCAGAGGAGAGGAGTTGGATTCCTCGGCGTCAGATCCTTGATGACGACCTGCTTCGTGACTTCTACCGCCTCCACCCTGGC